>NW_028263302.1:0-125433 GCF_982192425.1 Myodes glareolus
GCGTTTCTCTGAAAGAGAAGCAGTCTGTTCCAACACTTCAATTCACTGTGCGAAGTGAATGGAGTGTTGCTTCACTTTCTAAATGCTGTCCTTTCAGAGAAAATCACTTTCCTATGAAAGTGCCTGAAGCAACTTGCAAGAATTCACAAGAAACTCACATGCGTTTCTCGGAAAGAGAAGCAGTCTGTTCCAACACTTCAATTCACTGTGCGAAGTGAATGGAGTGTTGCTTCACTTTCTAAATGCTGTCCTTTCAGAGAAAATCACTTTCCTTTGAAAGTGCTTTAAGCCACTTGCAAGCATTCACAAGAAACACTAATGCGTTTCTATGAAAGAGAAGCACTCTGTTCCAACACTTCAATTCACTGCACGAAGGGAATGGAGTGTTGCTTCACTTTCTAAATGCTGTCCTTTCAGAGAAAATCACTTTCCTTTGAAAGTGCCTTAAGCTACTTACAAGCATTAGGAAGAAACTCACATGCGTTTCTCTGAAAGAGAAGCAGTCTGCTCCAACACTTCAATTCACTGTGCGAAATGAATGGAGTGTTGCATCACTTTCTAAATTCTGTCCTTTCAGAGAAAATCACTTTCCTTTGAAAGTGCCTTAAACTAATTTCAAGCATTCACAAAAAACTCACATGCGTTTCTCTTAAAGAGAAGCTGTCTGTTCCAACACTTCAATTCACTGTGCGAAGTGAATGGAGTGTTGCTTCAGTTTCTAAATGCTGTCCTTTCAGAGAAAATCACTTTCCTTTGAAAGTGCCTTAAGCTTCTTACAAGCATTCACCAGAAACTCACGTGCGTTTCTCTGAAAGAGAAGCAGTCTGTTCCAACACTTCAATTCACTGTGCGAAGTGAATGGAGTGTTGCTTCACTTTCTAAATGCTGTCCTTTCAGAGAAAATCACTTTCCTTTGAAAGTACCTTAAGCTACTTGCAAGCATTAGGAAGAAACTCACATGCGTTTCTCTGAAAGAGAAGCAGACTGTTCAAACACTTCAATTCACTGTGCGAAGTGAATGGAGTGTTGCTTCACTTTCTAAATTCTGTCCTTTCAGAGAAAATCACTTTCCTTTGAAAGTGCCTTAAACTACTTTCAAGCATTCACAAAAAACTCACATGCGTTTCTCTGAAAGAGAAGCAGTCTGTTCCAACACTTCAATTCACTGTGCGAAGTGAATGGAGTGTTGTTTCACTTTCTAAATGCTGTCCTTTCAGAGAAAATCACTTTCCTTTGAAAGTGCCTTAAGCAACTTGCAAGAATTCACAAGAAACTCACATGCGTTTCTCTGAAAGAGAAGCAGTCTGTTCCAACACTTCAATTCACTGTGCGAAGTGAATGGAGTGTTGCTTCAGTTTCTAAATGCTGTCCTTTCAGAGAAAATCACTTTCCTTTTAAAGTGCCTAAAGCAACTTGCAAGAATTCACAAGAAACTCACATGCGTTTCTCTGAAAGAGAAGCAGTCTGTTCCAACACTTCAATTCACTGTGCGAAGTGAACGGAGTGTTGCATCACTTTCTAAATTCTGTCCTTTCAGAGAAAATCACTTTCCTTTGAAAGTGCCTTAAACTACTTTCAAGCATTCACAAAAAACTCACATGCGTTTCTCTGAAAGAGACGCAGTCTGTTCCAACACTTCAATTCACTGTGCGAAGTGAATGGAGTGTTGCTTCAGTTTCTAAATGCTGTCCTTTCAGAGAAAATCACTTTCCTTTGAAAGTGCCTTAAGCAACTTGCAAGAATTCACAAGAAACTCACATGCGTTTCTCTGAAAGAGAGGCAGTCTGTTTCAACACTTCAATTCACTGTGCGAAGTGAATGGAGTGTTGCTTCACTTTCTAAATGCTGTCCTTTCAGAGAAAATCACTTTCCTTTGAAAGTGCCTTAAGCTACTTACAAGCATTCACCAGAAACTCACATGCATTTCTCTGAAAGAGAAGCAGTCTGTTCCAATACTTCAATTCACTCTGCGAAGTGAATGGAGTGTTGCTTCACTTTCTAAATGCTGTCCTTTCAGAGAAAATCACTTTCCTTTGAAAGTGCCTTAAGCTACTTACAAGCATTCAACAGAAACTCACATGCATTTCTCTGAAAGAGAAGCAGTCTGTTCCAACACTTCAATTCACTGTGCGAAGTGAATGGAGTGTTGCTTCAGTTTCTAAATTCTGTCCTTTCAGAGAAAATCACTTTCCTTTGAAAGTGCCTTAAGCTTCTTACAAGCATTCACCAGAAACTCACATGCGTTTCTCTGAAAGAGAAGCAGTCTGTTCCAACACTTCAATTCACTGTGCGAAGTGAATGGAGTGTTGCTTCACTTTCTAAATGCTGTCCTTTCAGAGAAAATCACTTTCCTTTGAAAGTGCCTTAAGCTACTTGCAAGCATTAGGAAGAAACTCACATGCGTTTCTCTGAAAGAGAAGCAGACTGTTCAAACACTTCAATTCACTGTGCGAAGTGAATGGAGTGTTGCTTCACTTTCTAAATTCTGTCCTTTCAGAGAAAATCACTTTCCTTTGAAAGTGCCTTAAACTACTTTCAAGCATTCACAAAAAACTCACATGCGTTTCTCTGAAAGAGAAGCAGTCTATTCCAACACTTCAATTCACTGTGCGAAGTGAATGGAGTGTTGCTTCACTTTCTAAATGCTGTCCTTTCAGAGAAAATCACTTTCTTTGAAAGTGCCTTAAGCAACTTGCAAGAATTCACAAGAAACTCACATGCGTTTCTCTGAAAGAGAAGCAGTCTGTTCCAACACTTCAATTCACTGTGCGAAGTGAAAGGAGTGTTACTTCACTTTCTAAATTCTGTCCTTTCAGAAAAAATCACTTTCCTTTGAAAGTGCCTCAAACTACTTTCAAGCATTCACAAAAAACTCACATGCGTTGCTCTGAAAGAGAAGCAGTCTGTTCCAACACTTCAATTCACTGTGCGAAGTGAATGGAGTGTTGCTTCACTTTCTAAATGCTGTCCTTTCAGTGAAAATCACTTTCTTATGAAAGTGCCTGAAGCAACTTGCAAGAATTCACAAGAAACTCACATGCGTTTCTCGGAAAGAGAAGCAGTCTGTTCCAACACTTCAATTCACTCTGCGAAGTGAATGGAGTGTTGCTTCACTTTCTAAATGCTGCCCTTTCAGAGAAAATCACTTTCCTTTGAAAGTGCCTTAAGCCACTTGCAAGTATTCACAAGAAACACTAATGCGTTTCTATGAAAGAGAAGCACTCTGTTCCAACACTTCAATTCACTGCACGAAGGGAATGGAGTGTTGCTTCACTTTCTAAATGCTGTCCTTTCAGAGAAAATCACTTTCCTTTGAAAGTGCCTTAAGCTACTTACAAGCATTAGGAAGAAACTCACATGCGTTTCTCTGAAAGAGAAGCAGTCTGTTCCAACACTTCAATTCACTGTGCGAAATGAATGGAGTGTTGCATCACTTTCTAAATTCTGTCCTTTCAGAGAAAATCACTTTCCTTTGAAAGTGCCTTAAACTAATTTCAAGCATTCACAAAAAACTCACATGCGTTTCTCTTAAAGAGAAGCTGTCTGTTCCAACACTTCAATTCACTGTGCGAAGTGAATGGAGTGTTGCTTCAGTTTCTAAATGCTGTCTTTTCAGAGAAAATCACTTTCCTTTGAAAGTGCCTTAAGCTTCTTACAAGCATTCACCAGAAACTCACATGCGTTTCTCTGAAAGAGAAGCAGTCTGTTCCAACACTTCAATTCACTGTTCGAAGTGAATGGAGTGTTGCTTCACTTTCTAAATGCTGTCCTTTCAGAGAAAATCACTTTCCTTTGAAAGTGCCTTAAGCTACTTGCAAGCATTAGGAAGAAACTCACATGCGTTTCTCTGAAAGAGAAGCAGTCTGTTCAAACACTTCAATTCACTGTGGGAAATGAATGGAGTGTTGCATCACTTTCTAAATTCTGTCCTTTCAGAGAAAATCACTTTCCTTTGAAAGTGCCTTAAACTACTTTCAAGCATTCACAAAAAACTCACATGTGTTTCTCTGAAAGAGAAGCAGTCTGTTCCAACACTTCAATTCACTGTGCGAAGTGAATGGAGTGTTGCTTCACTTTCTAAATGCTGTCCTTTCAGAGAAAATCACTTTCCTTTGAAAGTGCCTTAAGCAACTTGCAAGAATTCACAAGAAACTCACATGCGTTTCTCTGAAAGAGAAGCAGTCTGTTCCAACACTTCAATTCACTGTGCGAAGTGAATGGAGTGTTGCTTCAGTTTCTAAATGCTGTCCTTTCAGAGAAAATCACTTTCCTTTGAAAGTGCCTTCAGCAACTTGCAAGAATTCACAAGAAACTCACATGCGTTTCTCTGAAAGAGAAGCAGTCTGTTCCAACACTTCAATTCACTGTGCGAAGTGAATGGAGTGTTGCATCACTTTCTCAATTCTGTCCTTTCAGAGAAAATCACTTTCCTTTGAAAGTGCCTTAAACTACTTTCAAGCATTCACAAAAAACTCATATGCGTTTCTCTGAAAGAGAAGCAGTCTGTTCCAACACTTCAATTCACTGTGCGAAGTGAATGGAGTGTTGCTTCACTTTCTAAGTGCTGTCCTTTCAGAGAAAATCACTTTCCTTTGAAAGTGCCTTAAGCAACTTGCAAGAATTCACAAGAAACTCACATGCGTTTCTCTGAAAGAGAAGCAGTCTGTTCCAACACTTCAATTCACTGTGCGAAGTGAATGGAGTGTTGCTTCACTTTCTAAATGCTGTCCTTTAGAGAAAATCACTTTCCTTTGAAAGTGCCTTAAGCTACTTGCAAGCATTAGGAAGAAACTCACATGCGTTTCTCTGAAAGAGAAGCAGACTGTTCAAACACTTCAATTCACTGTGCGAAGTGAATGGAGTGTTGCTTCACTCTCTAAATTCTGTCCTTTCAGAGAAAATCACTTTCCTTTGAAAGTGCCTTAAACTACTTTCAAGCATTCACAAAAAACTCACATGCGTTTCTCTGAAAGAGAAGCAGTCTGTTCCAACACTTCAATTCACTGTGCGAAGTGAATGGAGTGTTGCTTCACTTTCTAAATGCTGTCCTTTCAGAGAAAATCACTTTCCTATGAAAGTGCCTGAAGCAACTTGCAAGAATTCACAAGAAACTCACATGCGTTTCTCGGAAAGAGAAGCAGTCTGTTCCAACACTTCAATTCACTGTGCGAAGTGAATGGAGTGTTGCTTCACTTTCTAAATGCTGTCCTTTCAGAGAAAATCACTTTCCTTTGAAAGTGCCTTAAGCCACTTGCAAGCATTCACAAGAAACACTAATGCGTTTCTATGAAAGAGAAGCACTCTGTTTCAACACTTCAATTCACTGCACGAAGGGAATGGAGTGTTGCTTCACTTTCTAAATGCTGTCCTTTCAGAGAAAATCACTTTCCTTTGAAAGTGCCTTAAGCTACTTACAAGCATTAGGAAGAAACTCACATGCGTTTCTCTGAAAGAGAAGCAGTCTGTTCCAACACTTCAATTCACTGTGCGAAATGAATGGAGTGTTGCATCACTTTCTAAATTCTGTCCTTTCAGAGAAAATCACTTCCCTTTGAAAGTGCCTTAAACTAATTTCAAGCATTCACAAAAAACTCACATGCGTTTCTCTTAAAGAGAAGCTGTCTGTTCCAACACTTCAATTCACTGTGCGAAGTGAATGGAGTGTTGCTTCAGTTTCTAAATGCTGTCCTTTCAGAGAAAATCACTTTCCTTTGAAAGTGCCTTAAGCAACTTGCAAGAATTCACAAGAAACTCACATGCGTTTCTCTGAAAGAGAAGCAGTCTGTTCCAACACTTCAATTCACTGTGCGAAGTGAATGGAGTGTTGCTTCAGTTTCTAAATGCTGTCCTTTCAGAGAAAATCACTTTCCTTTGAAAGTGCCTAAAGCAACTTGCAAGAATTCACAAGAAACTCACATGCGTTTCTCTGAAAGAGAAGCAGTCTGTTCCAACACTTCAATTCACTGTGCGAAGTGAATGGAGTGTTGCATCACTTTCTAAATTCTGTCCTTTCAGAGAAAATCACTTTCCTTTGAAAGTGCCTTAAACTACTTTCAAGCATTCACAAAAAACTCACATGCGTTTCTCTGAAAGAGAAGCAGTCTGTTCCAACACTTCAATTCATTGTGCGAAGTGAATGGAGTGTTGCTTCAGTTTCTAAATGCTGTCCTTTCAGAGAAAATCACTTTCCTTTGAAAGTGCCTTAAGCAACTTCAAGAATTCACAAGAAACTCACATGCGTTTCTCTGAAAGAGAAGCAGTCTGTTCCAACACTTCAATTCACTGTGCGAAGTGAATGGAGTGTTGCTTCACTTTCTAAATGCTGTCCTTTCAGAGAAAATCACTTTCCTTTGAAAGTGCCTTAAGCTACTTACAAGCATTCACCAGAAACTCACATGCATTTCTCTGAAAGAGAAGCAGTCTGTTCCAATACTTCAATTCACTCTGCGAAGTGAATGGAGTGTTGCTTCACTTTCTAAATGCTGTCCTTTCAGAGAAAATCACTTTCCTTTGAAAGAGCCTTAAGCTACTTACAAGCATTCAACAGAAACTCACATGCATTTCTCTGAAAGAGAAGCAGTCTGTTCCAACACTTCAATTCACTTTGCGAAGTGAATGGAGTGTTGCTTCAGTTTCTAAATGCTGTCCTTTCAGAGAAAATCACTTTCCTTTGAAAGTGCCTTAAGCTTCTTACAAGCATTCACCAGAAACTCACATGCGTTTCTCTGAAAGAGAAGCAGTCTGTTCCAACACTTCAATTCACTGTGCGAAGTGAATGGAGTGTTGCTTCACTTTATAATGCTGTCCTTTCAGAGAAAATCACTTTCCTTTGAAAGTGCCTTAAGCTACTTGCAAGCATTAGGAAAAAACTCACATGCGTTTCTCTGAAAGAGAAGCAGACTGTTCAAACCCTTCAATTCACTGTGCGAAGTGAATGGAGTGTTGCTTCACTTTCTAAATTCTGTCCTTTCAGAGAAAATCACTTTCCTTTGAAAGTGCCTTAAACTACTTTCAAGCATTCACAAAAACCTCACATGCGTTTCTCTGAAAGAGAAGCAGTCTGTTCCAACACTTCAATTCACTGTGCGAAGTGAATGGAGTGTTGCTTCACTTTCTAAATGCTGTCCTTTCAGAGAAAATCACTTTCCCTTGAAAGTGCCTTAAGCTACTTGCAAGCATTAGGAAGAAACTCACATGCGTTTCTCTGAAAGAGAAGCAGTCTGTTCCAAAACTTCAATTCACTGCACGAAGGGAATGGAGTGTTGCTTCACTTTCTAAATGCTGTCCTTTCAGAGAAAATCACTTTCCTTTGAAAGTGCCTTAAGCTACTTACAAGCATTCAACAGAAACTCACATGCGTTTCTCTGAAAGAGAAGCAGTCTGTTCCAACACATCAATTCACTGTGCGAAGTGAATGGAGTGTTGCTTCCCTTTCTAAATGCTGTCCTTTCAGAGAAAATCACTTTCCTTTGAAAGTGCCTTAAGCTACTTACAAGCATTCACCAGAAACTCACATGCATTTCTCTGAAAGAGAAGCAGTCTGTTCCAATACTTCAATTCACTCTGCGAAGTGAATGGAGTGTTGCTTCCCTTTCTAAATGCTGTCCTTTCAGAGAAAATCACTTTCCTTTTAAAGTGCCTTAAGGTGCTTACAAGCATTCAACAAAAACTCACATGCATTTCTCTGAAAGAGAAGCAGTCTGTTCCAACACTTCAATTCACTGTGTGAAGTGAATGGAGTGTTGCTTCAGTTTCTAAATGCTGTCCTTTCAGAGAAAATCACTTTCCTTTGAAAGTGCCTTAAGCCACTTGCAAGCATTCACAAGAAACACTAATGCGTTTCTATGAAAGAGAAGCACTCTGTTCCAACACTTCAATTCACTGCACGAAGGGAATGGAGTGTTGCTTCACTTTCTAAATGCTGTCCTTTCAGAGAAAATCACTTTCCTTTGAAAGTGCCTTAAGCTACTTACAAGCATTAGGAAGAAACTCACATGCGTTTCTCTGAAAGAGAAGCAGTCTGTTCCAACACTTCAATTCACTGTCCGAGGTGAATGGAGTGTTGCTTTACTTTCTAAATTCTGTCCTTTCAGAGAAAATCACTTTCCTTTGAAAGTGCCTTAAACTACTTTCAAGCATTCACAAAAAACTCACATGCGTTTCTCTTAAAGAGAAGCAGTCTGTTCCAACACTTCAATTCACTGTGCGAAGTGAATGGAGTGTTGCTTCAGTTTCTAAATGCTGTCCTTTCAGAGAAAATCACTTTCCTTTGAAAGTGCCTTAAGCTTCTTACAAGCATTCACCAGAAACTCACATGCATTTCTCTGAAAGAGAAGCAGTCTGTTCCAACACTTCAATTCACTGTGCGAAGTGAATGGAGTGTTGCTTCACTTTCTAAATGCTGTCCTTTCAGAGAAAATCACTTTCCTTTGAAAGTGCCTTAAGCTACTTGCAAGCATTAGGAAGAAACTCACATGCGTTTCTCTGAAATAGAAGCAGACTGTTCAAACACTTCAATTCACTGTGCGAGGTGAATGGAGTGTTGCTTCACTTTCTAAATTCTGTCCTTTCAGAGAAAATCACTTTCCTTTGAAAGTGCCTTAAACTACTTTCAAGCATTCACAAGAAACTCACATGCGTTTCTCTGAAAGAGAAGCAGTCTGTTCCAACACTTCAATTCACTGTGCGAAGTGAATGGAGTGTTGCTTCAGTTTCTAAATGCTGTCCTTTCAGAGAAAATCACTTTCCTTTGAAAGTGCCTTAAGCCACTTGCAAGCATTCACAAGAAACACTAATGCGTTTCTATGAAAGAGAAGCACTCTGTGCCAACACTTCAATTCACTGCACGAAGGGAATGGAGTGTTGCTTCACTTTCTAAATGCTGTCCTTTCAGAGAAAATCACTTTCCTTTGAAAGTGCCTTAAACTACTTTCAAGCATTCCCAAAATCTCACATGCGTTTCTCTGAAAGATAAGCAGTCTGTTCCAACACTTCAATTCACTGTGCGAAGTGAATGGAGTGTTGCTTCACTTTCTAAATGCTGTCCTTTCAGAGAAAATCACTTTCCTTTGAAAGTGCCTTAAGCTACTTGCAAGCATTAGGAAGAAACTCACATGCGTTTCTCTGAAAGAGAAGCAGACTGTTCAAACACTTCAATTCACTGTGCAAAGTGAAAGGAGTGTTGCTTCACTTTCTAAATGCTGTCCTTTCAGAGAAAATCACTTTCCCTTGAAAGTGCCTTAAGCTACTTGCAAGCATTAGGAAGAAACTCACATGCGTTTCTCTGAAAGAGAAGCAGTCTGTTCCAACACTTCAATTCACTGTGCGAAGTGAATGGAGTGTTGCTTCACTTTCTAAATGCTGTCCTTTCAGAGAAAATCACTTTCCTTTGAAAGTGCCTTAAGCTACTTACAAGCATTCACCAGAAACTCACATGCGTTTCTCTGAAAGAGAAGCAGTCTGTTCCAACACTTCAATTCACTGTGCGAAGTGAATGGAGTGTTGCTTCACTTTCTAAATGCTGTCCTTTCAGAGAAAATCACTTTCCCTTGAAAGTGCCTTAAGCTACTTGCAAGCATTAGGAAGAAACTCACATGCGTTTCTCTGAAAGAGAAGCAGTCTGTTCCAACACTTCAATTCACTGCACGAAGGGAATGGAGTGTTGCTTCACTTTCTAAATGCTGTCCTTTCAGAGAAAATCACTTTCCTTTGAAAGTGCCTTAAGCTACTTACAAGCATTCAACAGAAACTCACATGCGTTTCTCTGAAAGAGAAGCAGTCTGTTCCAACACTTCAATTCACTGTGCGAAGTGAATGGAGTGTTGCTTCAGTTTCTAAATGCTGTCCTTTCAGAGAAAATCACTTTCCTTTGAAAGTGCCTTAAGCCACTTGCAAGCATTCACAAGAAACACTAATGCGTTTCTATGAAAGAGAAGCACTCTGTGCCAACACTTCAATTCACTGCACGAAGGGAATGGAGTGTTGCTTCACTTTCTAAATGCTGTCCTTTCAGAGAAAATCACTTTCCTTTGAAAGTGCCTTAAACTACTTTCAAGCATTCCCAAAATCTCACATGCGTTTCTCTGAAAGATAAGCAGTCTGTTCCAACACTTCAATTCACTGTGCGAAGTGAATGGAGTGTTGCTTCACTTTCTAAATGCTGTCCTTTCAGAGAAAATCACTTTCCTTTGAAAGTGCCTTAAGCTACTTGCAAGCATTAGGAAGAAACTCACATGCGTTTCTCTGAAAGAGAAGCAGACTGTTCAAACACTTCAATTCACTGTGCGAAGTGAAAGGAGTGTTGCTTCACTTTCTAAATGCTGTCCTTTCAGAGAAAATCACTTTCCCTTGAAAGTGCCTTAAGCTACTTGCAAGCATTAGGAAGAAACTCACATGCGTTTCTCTGAAAGAGAAGCAGTCTGTTCCAACACTTCAATTCACTGTGCGAAGTGAATGGAGTGTTGCTTCACTTTCTAAATGCTGTCCTTTCAGAGAAAATCACTTTCCTTTGAAAGTGCCTTAAGCTACTTACAAGCATTCACCAGAAACTCACATGCGTTTCTCTGAAAGAGAAGCAGTCTGTTCCAACACTTCAATTCACTGTGCGAAGTGAATGGAGTGTTGCTTCACTTTCTAAATGCTGTCCTTTCAGAGAAAATCACTTTCCCTTGAAAGTGCCTTAAGCTACTTGCAAGCATTAGGAAGAAACTCACATGCGTTTCTCTGAAAGAGAAGCAGTCTGTTCCAACACTTCAATTCACTGCACGAAGGGAATGGAGTGTTGCTTCACTTTCTAAATGCTGTCCTTTCAGAGAAAATCACTTTCCTTTGAAAGTGCCTTAAGCTACTTACAAGCATTCAACAGAAACTCACATGCGTTTCTCTGAAAGAGAAGCAGTCTGTTCCAACACTTCAATTCACTGTGCGAAGTGAATGGAGTGTTGCCTCACTTTCTAAATGCTGTCCTTTCAGAGAAAATCA
This sequence comes from Myodes glareolus, assembly GCF_982192425.1. Classification (NCBI taxonomy): domain Eukaryota; kingdom Metazoa; phylum Chordata; class Mammalia; order Rodentia; family Cricetidae; genus Myodes; species Myodes glareolus. Next base: position 10,981 of record NW_028263302.1, read on the forward strand.
TTTTCCTTTGAAAGTGCCTTAAGCTACTTACAAGCATTCACCAGAAACTCACATGCATTTCTCTGAAAGAGAAGCAGTCTGTTCCAATACTTCAATTCACTCTGCGAAGTGAATGGAGTGTTGCTTCACTTTCTAAATGCTATCCTTTCAGAGAAAATCACTTTCCTTTGAAAGTGCCTTAAGGTACTTACAAGCATTCAACAGAAACTCACATGCATTTCTCTGAAAGAGAAGCAGTCTGTTCCAACACTTCAATTCACTGTGCGAAGTGAATGGAGTGTTGCTTCACTTTCTAAATTCTGTCCTTTCAGAGAAAATCACTTTCCCTTGAAAGTGCCTTAAACTACTTTCAAGCATTCACAAAAAACGCACATGCGTTTCTCTGAAAGAGAAGCAGTCTGTTCCAACACTTCAATTCACTGTGCGAAGTGAATGGAGTGTTGCTTCACTTTCTAAATGCTGTCCTTTCAGAAAAAATCACTTTCCTTTGAAAGTGCCTTAAGCGACTTGCAAGAATTCACAAGAAACTCACATGCGTTTCTCTGAAAGAGAAGCAGTCTGTTCCAACACTTCAATTCACTGTGCGAAGTGAATGGAGTGTTGCTTCACTTTCTAAATGCTGTCCTCTCAGAGAAAATCACTTTCCTTTGAAAGTTCCTTAAGCTTCTTACAAGCATTCACAAGAAACACTAATGCGTTTCTATGAAAGAGAAGCAGTCTGTTCCAACACTTCAATTCATTGCGCGATGGGAATGGAGTTTTGCTTTACTTTCTAAATGCTGTCCTTTCAGAGAAAATCACTTTCCTTTGAAAGGACCTTAAGCTACTGACAAGCATTCACCAGAAACTCACATGCATTTCTCTGAAAGAGATGCAGTCTGTTCCAACACTTCAATTCACTGTACAAAGTGAATGTAGTGTTGCTTCACTTTCTAAATGCTGTCCTTTCAGAGAAAATCACTTTCCTTTGAAAGTGCCTTAAGCAACTTGCAAGCATTCACAAGAAACTCACATGCGTTTCTCTGAAAGAGAAGCAGTCTGTTCCAACACTTCTATTCACTGTGCGAAGTGAATGGAGTGTTGCTTCACTTTCTAAATGCTGTCCTTTCAGAGAAAATCACTTTCCTTTGAAAGTGCCTTAAGCTACTTGCAAGCATTAGGAAGAAGCTCACATGCGTTTCTCTGAAAGAGAAGCAGACTGTTCCAACACTTCAATTCACTGTGCGAAGTGAATGGAGTGTTGCTTCAGTTTCTAAATGCTGTCCTTTCAGAGAAAATCACTTTCCTTTGAAAGTGCCTTAAGCCACTTGCAAGCATTCACAAGAAACACTAATGCGTTTCTATGAAAGAGAAGCACTCTGTGCCAACACTTCAATTCACTGCACGAAGGGAATGGAGTGTTGCTTCACTTTCTAAATGCTGTCCTTTCAGAGAAAATCACTTTCCTTTGAAAGTGCCTTAATCTACTTACAAGCATTAGGAAGAAATTCACATGCGTTTCTCTGAAAGAGAAGCAGTCTGTTCCAACATTTCAATTCACTGTGCGAAGTGAATGGAGTGTTGCTTCAGTTTCTAAATGCTGTCCTTTCAGAGAAAATCACTTTCCTTTGAAAGTGCCTTAAGCTTCTTACAAGCATTCACCAGAAACTCACATGCGTTTCTCTGAAAGAGAAGCAGTCAGTTCCAACACTTCAATTCACTGTGCGAAGTGAATGGAGGGTTGCTTCAGTTTCTAAATGCTGTCCTTTCAGAGAAAATCACTTTCCTTTGAAAGTACCTTAAGCTACTTGCAAGCATTAGGAAGAAACTCACCTGCGTTTCTCTGAAAGAGAAGCAGACTGTTCAAACACTTCAATTCACTGTGCGAAGTGAATGGAGTGTTGCTTCACTTTCTAAATTCTGTCCTTTCAGAGAAAATCACTTTCCTGTGAAAGTGCCTTATACTACTTTCAAGCATTCACAAAAAACTCACATGCGTTTCTCTGAAAGAGAAGCAGTCTGTTCCAACACTTCAATTCACTGTGCGAAGTGAATGGAGTGTTGCTTCACTTTCTAAATGCTGTCCTTTCAGAGAAAATCACTTTCCTTTGAAAGTGCCTTAAGCAACTTGCAAGAATTCACAAGAAACTCACATGCGTTTCTCTGAAAGAGAAGCAGTCTGTTCCAACACTTCAATTCACTGTGCGAAGTGAATGGAGTGTTGCTTCACTTTCTAAATGCTGTCCTTTCAGAGAAAATCACTTTCCTTTGAAAGTGCCTTAAGCTTCTTACAAGCATTCACAAGAAACACTAATGCGTTTCTATGAAAGAGAAGCAGTCTGTTCCAATACTTCAATTCACTCTGCGAAGTGAATGGAGTGTTGCTTCACTTTCTAAATGCTGTCCTTTCAGAGAAAATCACTTTCCTTTGAAAGTGCCTTAAGCTACTTGCAAGCATTCAACAGAAACTCACATGCATTTCTCTGAAAGAGAAGCAGTCTGTTCCAACACTCAATTCACTGTGCGAAGTGAATGGAGTGTTGCTTCACTTTCTAAATGCTGTCCTTTCAGAGAAAATCACTTTCCTTTGAAAGTGCCTTAAGCAACTTGCAAGAATTCACAAGAAACTCACATGCGTTTCTCGGAAAGAGAAGCAGTCTGTTCCAACACTTCAATTCAGTCTGCGAAGTGAATGGAGTGTTGCTTCAGTTTCTAAATGCTGTCCTTTCAGAGAAAATCACTTTCCTTTGAAAGTGCCTAAAGCAACTTGCAAGAATTCACAAGAAACTCACATGCGTTTCTCTGAAAGAGAAGCAGTCTGTTCCAACACTTCAATTCACTGTGCGAAGTGAATGGAGTGTTGCATCACTTTCTAAATTCTGTCCTTTCAGAGAAAATCACTTTCCTTTGAAAGTGCCTTAAACTACTTTCAAGCATTCACAAAAAACTCACATGCGTTTCTCTGAAAGAGAAGTAGTCTGTTCCAACACTTCAATTCATTGTGCGAAGTGAATGGAGTGTTGCTTCAGTTTCTAAATGCTGTCCTTTCAGAGAAAATCACTTTCCTTTGAAAGTGCCTTAATCAACTTGCAAGAATTCACAAGAAACTCACATGCGTTTCTCTGAAAGAGAAGCAGTCTGTTCCAATACTTCAATTCACTGTGCGAAGTGAATGGAGTGTTGCTTCACTTTCTAAATGCTGTCATTTCAGAGAAAATCACTTTCCTTTGAAAGTGCCTTAAGCTACTTACAAGCATTCAACAGAAACTCACATGCATTTCTCTGAAAGAGAAGCAGTCTGTTCCAACACTTCAATTCACTGTGCGAAGAGAATGGAGTGTTGCTTCAGTTTTTAAATGCTGTCCTTTCAGAGAAAATCACTTTCCTTTGAAAGTGCCTTAAGCTTCTTACAAGCATTCACCAGAAACTCACATGCGTTTCTCTGAAAGAGAAGCAGTCTGCTCCAACACTTCAATTCACTGTGCGAAGTGAATGGAGTGTTGCTTCACTTTCTAAATGCTGTCCTTTCAGAGAAAATCACTTTCCTTTGAAAGTGCCTTAAGCTACTTGCAAGCATTAGGAAGAAACTCACATGCGTTTCTCTGAAAGAGAAGCAGACTGTTCAAACACTTCAATTCACTGTGCGAAGTGAATGGAGTGTTGCTTCACTTTCTAAATTCTGTCCTTTCAGAGAAAATCACTTTCCTTCGAAAGTGCCTTAAACTACTTTCAAGCATTCACAAAAAACTCACATGCGTTTCTCTGAAAGAGAAGCAGTCTGTTCCAACACTTCAATTCACTGTGCGAAGTGAATGGAATGTTGCTTCACTTTCTAAATGCTGTCCTTTCAGAGAAAATGACTTTCCTTTGATAGTGCCTTAAGCAACTTGCAAGAATTCACAAGAAACTCACATGCGTTTCTCTGAAAGAGAAGCAGTCTGTTCCAACACTTCAATTCACTGTGCGAAGTGAATGGAGTGTTGCTTCACTTTCTAAATGCTGTCCTTTCAGAGAAAATCACTTTCCTTTGAAAGTGCCTAAAGCAACTTGCAAGAATTCACAAGAAACTCACATGCGTTTCTCTGAAAGAGGAGCAGTCTGTTCCAACACTTCAATTCACTGTGCGAAGTGAATGGAGTGTTGCATCACTTTCTAAATTCTGTCCTTTCAGAGAAAATCACTTTCCTTTGAAAGTGCCTTAAACTACTTTCAAGCATTCACAAAAAACTCACATGCGTTTCTCTGAAAGAGAAGCAGTCTGTTCCAACACTTCAATTCACTGTGCGAAGTGAATGGAGTGTTGCTTCACTTTCTAAATGCTGTCCTTTCAGAGAAAATCACTTTCCTTTGAAAGTGCCTTAAGCAACTTGCAAGAATTCACAAGAAACTCACATGCGTTTCTCTGAAAGAGAAGCAGTCTGTTCCAACACTTCAATTCACTGTGCGAAGTGAATGGAGTGTTGCTTCACTTTCTAAATGCTGTCCTTTCAGAGAAAATCACTTTCCTTTGAAAGTGCCTTAAGCTACTTACAAGCATTCACCAGAAACTCACATGCATTTCTCTGAAAGAGAAGCAGTCTGTTCCAATACTTCAATTCACTCTGCGAAGTGAATGGAGTGTTGCTTCACTTTCTAAATGCTGTCCTTTCAGAGAAAATCACTTTCCTTTGAAAGAGCCTTAAGCTACTTACAAGCATTCAACAGAAACTCACATGCATTTCTCTGAAAGAGAAGCAGTCTGTTCCAACACTTAAATTCACTGTGCGAAGTGAATGGAGTGTTGCTTCAGTTTCTAAATGCTGTCCTTTCAGAGAAAATCACTTTCCTTTGAAAGTGCCTTAAGCTTCTTACAAGCATTCACCAGAAACTCACATGCGTTTCTCTGAAAGAGAAGCAGTCTGTTCCAACACTTCAATTCACTGTGCGAAGTGAATGGAGTGTTGCTTCACTTTCTAAATGCTGTCCTTTCAGAGAAAATCACTTTCCTTTGAAAGTGCCTTAAGCTACTTGCAAGCATTAGGAAGAAACTCACATGCGTTTCTCTGAAAGAGAAGCAGACTGTTCAAACACTTCAATTCACTGTGCGAAGTGAATGGAGTGTTGCTTCACTTTCTAAATTCTGTCCTTTCAGAGAAAATCACTTTCCTTTGAAAGTGCCTTAAACTACTTTCAAGCATTCACAATAAACTCACATGCGTTTCTCTGAAAGAGAAGCAGTCTGTTCCAACACTTCAATTCACTGTGCGAAGTGAATGGAGTGTTGCTTCACTTTCTAAATGCTGTCCTTTCAGAGAAAATCACTTTCCTTTGAAAGTGCCTTAAGCAACTTGCAAGAATTCACAAGAAACTCACATGCGTTTCTCTGAAAGAGAAGCAGTCTGTTCCAACACATCAATTCACTGTGCGAAGTGAATGGAGTGTTGCTTCACTTTCTAAATGCTGTTCTTTCAGAGAAAATCACTTTCCTTTGAAAGTGCCTTAAGCTTCTTACAAGCATTCACAAGAAACACTAATGCGTTTCTATGAAAGAGAAGCAGTCTGTTCCAATACTTCAATTCACTCTGCGAAGTGAATGGAGTGTTGCTTCACTTTCCAAATGCTGTCCTTTCAGAGAAAATCACTTTCCTTTGAAAGTGCCTTAAGCTACTTGCAAGCATTCAACAGAAACTCACATGCATTTCTCTGAAAGAGAAGCAGTCTGTTCCAACACTTCAATTCACTGTGCGAAGTGAATGGAGTGTTGCTTCACTTTCTAAATGCTGTCCTTTCAGAGAAAATCACTTTCCTTTGAAAGTGCCTTAAGCTACTTACAAGCATTCACCAGAAACTCACATGCGTTTCTCTGAAAGAGAAGCAGTCTGTTCCAACACTTCAATTCACTGTGTGAAGTGAATGGAGTGTTGCTTCACTTTCTAAATGCTGTCCTTTCAGAGAAAATCACTTTCCCTTGAAAGTGCCTTAAGCTACTTGCAAGCATTAGGAAGAAACTCACATGCGTTTCTCTGAAAGAGAAGCAGTCTGTTCCAACACTTCAATTCACTGCACGAAGGGAATGGAGTGTTGCTTCACTTTCTAAATGCTGTCCTTTCAGAGAAAATCACTTTCCTTTGAAAGTGCCTTAAGCTACTTACAAGCATTCAACAGAAACTCACATGCGTTTCTCTGAAAGAGAAGCAGTCTGTTCCAACACTTCAATTCACTGTGCGAAGTGAATGGAGTGTTGCATCACTTTCTAAATTCTGTCCTTTCAGAGAAAATCACTTTCCTTTGAAAGTGCCTTAAACTACTTTCAAGCATTCACAAAAAACTCACATGCGTTTCTCTGAAAGAGAAGCAGTCTGTTCCAACACTTCAATTCATTGTGCGAAGTGAATGGAGTGTTGCTTCAGTTTCTAAATGCTGTCCTTTCAGAGAAAATCACTTTCCTTTGAAAGTGCCTTAATCAACTTGCAAGAATTCACAAGAAACTCACATGCGTTTCTCTGAAAGAGAAGCAGTCTGTTCCAATACTTCAATTCACTGTGCGAAGTGAATGGAGTGTTGCTTCACTTTCTAAATGCTGTCATTTCAGAGAAAATCACTTTCCTTTGAAAGTGCCTTAAGCTACTTACAAGCATTCAACAGAAACTCACATGCATTTCTCTGAAAGAGAAGCAGTCTGTTCCAACACTTCAATTCACTGTGCGAAGTGAATGGAGTGTTGCTTCAGTTTTTAAATGCTGTCCTTTCAGAGAAAATCACTTTCCTTTGAAAGTGCCTTAAGCTTCTTACAAGCATTCACCAGAAACTCACATGCGTTTCTCTGAAAGAGAAGCAGTCTGCTCCAACACTTCAATTCACTGTGCGAAGTGAATGGAGTGTTGCTTCACTTTCTAAATGCTGTCCTTTCAGAGAAAATCACTTTCCTTTGAAAGTGCCTTAAGCTACTTGCAAGCATTAGGAAGAAACTCACATGCGTTTCTCTGAAAGAGAAGCAGACTGTTCAAACACTTCAATTCACTGTGCGAAGTGAATGGAGTGTTGCTTCACTTTCTAAATTCTGTCCTTTCAGAGAAAATCACTTTCCTTCGAAAGTGCCTTAAACTACTTTCAAGCATTCACAAAAAACTCACATGCGTTTCTCTGAAAGAGAAGCAGTCTGTTCCAACACTTCAATTCACTGTGCGAAGTGAATGGAATGTTGCTTCACTTTCTAAATGCTGTCCTTTCAGAGAAAATCACTTTCCTTTGATAGTGCCTTAAGCAACTTGCAAGAATTCACAAGAAACTCACATGCATTTCTCTGAAAGAGAAGCAGTCTGTTCCAACACTTCAATTCACTGTGCGAAGTGAATGGAGTGTTGCTTCACTTTCTAAATGCTGTCCTTTCAGAGAAAATCACTTTCCTTTGAAAGTGCCTAAAGCAACTTGCAAGAATTCACAAGAAACTCACATGCGTTTCTCTGAAAGAGGAGCAGTCTGTTCCAACACTTCAATTCACTGTGCGAAGTGAATGGAGTGTTGCATCACTTTCTAAATTCTGTCCTTTCAGAGAAAATCACTTTCCTTTGAAAGTGCCTTAAACTACTTTCAAGCATTCACAAAAAACTCACATGCGTTTCTCTGAAAGAGAAGCAGTCTGTTCCAACACTTCAATTCACTGTGCGAAGTGAATGGAGTGTTGCTTCACTTTCTAAATGCTGTCCTTTCAGAGAAAATCACTTTCCTTTGAAAGTGCCTTAAGCAACTTGCAAGAATTCACAAGAAACTCACATGCGTTTCTCTGAAAGAGAAGCAGTCTGTTCCAACACTTCAATTCACTGTGCGAAGTGAATGGAGTGTTGCTTCACTTTCTAAATGCTGTCCTTTCAGAGAAAATCACTTTCCTTTGAAAGTGCCTTAAGCTACTTACAAGCATTCAACAGAAACTCACATGCGTTTCTCTGAAAGAGAAGCAGTCTGTTCCAACACTTCAATTCACTGTGCGAAGTGAATGGAGTGTTGCATCACTTTCTAAATTCTGTCCTTTCAGAGAAAATCACTTTCCTTTGAAAGTGCCTTAAACTACTTTCAAGCATTCACAAAAAACTCACATGCGTTTCTCTGAAAGAGAAGCAGTCTGTTCCAACACTTCAATTCATTGTGCGAAGTGAATGGAGTGTTGCTTCAGTTTCTAAATGCTGTCCTTTCAGAGAAAATCACTTTCCTTTGAAAGTGCCTTAATCAACTTGCAAGAATTCACAAGAAACTCACATGCGTTTCTCTGAAAGAGAAGCAGTCTGTTCCAATACTTCAATTCACTGTGCGAAGTGAATGGAGTGTTGCTTCACTTTCTAAATGCTGTCATTTCAGAGAAAATCACTTTCCTTTGAAAGTGCCTTAAGCTACTTACAAGCATTCAACAGAAACTCACATGCATTTCTCTGAAAGAGAAGCAGTCTGTTCCAACACTTCAATTCACTGTGCGAAGTGAATGGAGTGTTGCTTCAGTTTTTAAATGCTGTCCTTTCAGAGAAAATCACTTTCCTTTGAAAGTGCCTTAATCTTCTTACAAGCATTCACCAGAAACTCACATGCGTTTCTCTGAAAGAGAAGCAGTCTGCTCCAACACTTCAATTCACTGTGCGAAGTGAATGGAGTGTTGCTTCACTTTCTAAATGCTGTCCTTTCAGAGAAAATCACTTTCCTTTGAAAGTGCCTTAAGCTACTTGCAAGCATTAGGAAGAAACTCACATGCGTTTCTCTGAAAGAGAAGCAGACTGTTCAAACACTTCAATTCACTGTGCGAAGTGAATGGAGTGTTGCTTCACTTTCTAAATTCTGTCCTTTCAGAGAAAATCACTTTCCTTCGAAAGTGCCTTAAACTACTTTCAAGCATTCACAAAAAACTCACATGCGTTTCTCTGAAAGAGAAGCAGTCTGTTCCAACACTTCAATTCACTGTGCGAAGTGAATGGAATGTTGCTTCACTTTCTAAATGCTGTCCTTTCAGAGAAAATCACTTTCCTTTGATAGTGCCTTAAGCAACTTGCAAGAATTCACAAGAAACTCACATGCGTTTCTCTGAAAGAGGAGCAGTCTGTTCCAACACTTCAATTCACTGTGCGAAGTGAATGGAGTGTTGCTTCACTTTCTAAATGCTGTCCTTTCAGAGAAAATCACTTTCCTTTGAAAGTGCCTTAAGCAACTTGCAAGAATTCACAAGAAACTCACATGCGTTTCTCTGAAAGAGAAGCAGTCTGTTCCAACACTTCAATTCACTGTGCGAAGTGAATGGAGTGTTGCTTCACTTTCTAAATGCTGTCCTTTCAGAGAAAATCACTTTCCTTTGAAAGTGCCTTAAGCTACTTACAAGCATTCACCAGAAACTCACATGCATTTCTCTGAAAGAGAAGCAGTCTGTTCCAATACTTCAATTCACTCTGCGAAGTGAATGGAGTGTTGCTTCACTTTCTAAATGCTGTCCTTTCAGAGAAAATCACTTTCCTTTGAAAGAGCCTTAAGCTACTTACAAGCATTCAACAGAAACTCACATGCATTTCTCTGAAAGAGAAGCAGTCTGTTCCAACACTTCAATTCACTGTGCGAAGTGAATGGAGTGTTGCTTCACTTTCTAAATGCTGTCCTTTCAGAGAAAATCACTTTCCTTTGAAAGTGCCTTAAGCTTCTTACAAGCATTCACCAGAAACTCACATGCGTTTCTCTGAAAGAGAAGCAGTCTGTTCCAACACTTCAATTCACTGTGCGAAGTGAATGGAGTGTTGCTTCACTTTCTAAATGCTGTCCTTTCAGAGAAAATCACTTTCCTATGAAAGTGCCTTAAGCTACTTGCAAGCATTAGGAAGAAACTCACATGCGTTTCTCTGAAAGAGAAGCAGACTGTTCAAACACTTCAATTCACTGTGCGAAGTGAATGGAGTGTTGCTTCACTTTCTAAATTCTGTCCTTTCAGAGAAAATCACTTTCCTTTGAAAGTGCCTTAAACTACTTTCAAGCATTCACAAGAAACTCACATGCGTTTCTCTGAAAGAGAAGCAGTCTGTTCCAACACTTCAATTCACTGTGCGAAGTGAATGGAGTGTTGCTTCAGTTTCTAAATGCTGTCCTTTCAGAGAAAATCACTTTCCTTTGAAAGTGCCTTAAGCAACTTGCAAGAATTCACAAGAAACTCACATGCGTTTCTCTGAAAGAGAAGCAGTCTGTTCCAACACATCAATTCACTGTGCGAAGTGAATGGAGTGTTGCTTCACTTTCTAAATGCTGTTCTTTCAGAGAAAATCACTTTCCTTTGAAAGTGCCTTAAGCTTCTTACAAGCATTCACAAGAAACACTAATGCGTTTCTATGAAAGAGAAGCAGTCTGTTCCAATACTTCAATTCACTCTGCGAAGTGAATGGAGTGTTGCTTCACTTTCCAAATGCTGTCCTTTCAGAGAAAATCACTTTCCTTTGAAAGTGCCTTAAGCTACTTGCAAGCATTCAACAGAAACTCACATGCATTTCTCTGAAAGAGAAGCAGTCTCTTCCAACACTTCAATTCACTGTGCGAAGTGAATGGAGTGTTGCTTCACTTTCTAAATGCTGTCCTTTCAGAGAAAATCACTTTCCTTTGAAAGTGCCTTAAGCTACTTACAAGCATTCACCAGAAACTCACATGCGTTTCTCTGAAAGAGAAGCAGTCTGTTCCAACACTTCAATTCACTGTGCGAAGTGAATGGAGTGTTGCTTCACTTTCTAAATGCTGTCCTTTCAGAGAAAATCACTTTCCCTTGAAAGTGCCTTAAGCTACTTGCAAGCATTAGGAAGAAACTCACATGCGTTTCTCTGAAAGAGAAGCAGTCTGTTCCAACACTTCAATTCACTGCACGAAGGGAATGGAGTGTTGCTTCACTTTCTAAATGCTGTCCTTTCAGAGAAAATCACTTTCCTTTGAAAGTGCCTTAAGCTACTTACAAGCATTCAACAGAAACTCACATGCGTTTCTCTGAAAGAGAAGCAGTCTGTTCCAACACTTCAATTCACTGTGCGAAGTGAATGGAGTGTTGCCTCACTTTCTAAATGCTGTCCTTTCAGAGAAAATCACTTTCCTTTGAAAGTGCCTTAAACTACTTTCAAGCATTCACAAAAAACTCACATGCGTTTCTCTGAAAGAGAAGCAGTCTGTTCCAACACTTCAATTCACTGTGCGAAGTGAATGGAGTGTTGCTTCACTTTCTAAATGCTGTCCTTTCAGAGAAAATCACTTTCCTTTGAAAGTGCCTTAAGCTACTTGCAAGCATTAGGAAGAAGCTCACATGCGTTTCTCTGAAAGAGAAGCAGACTGTTCCAACACTTCAATTCACTGTGCGAAGTGAATGGAGTGTTGCTTCGGTTTCTAAATGCTGTCCTTTCAGAGAAAATCACTTTCCTTTGAAAGTGCCTTAAGCCACTTGCAAGCATTCACAAGAAACACTAATGCGTTTCTATGAAAGAGAAGCACTCTGTGCCAACACTTCAACTCACTGCACGAAGGGAATGGAGTGTTGCTTCACTTTCTAAATGCTGTCCTTTCAGAGAAAATCACTTTCCTTTGAAGGTTCCTTAAACTACTTTCAAGCATTCACAAAAAACTCACATGCGTTTCTCTGAAAGAGAAGCAGTCTGTTCCAACACTTCAATTCACTGTGCGAAGTGAATGGAGTGTTGCTTCACTTTCTAAATGCTGTCCTTTCAGAGAAAATCACTTTCCTTTGAAAGTGCCTTAAGCTACTTGCAAGCATTAGGAAGAAACTCACATGCGTTTCTCTGAAAGAGAAGCAGACTGTTCAAACACTTCAATTCACTGTGCGAAGTGAATGGAGTGTTGCTTCACTTTCTAAATCCTGTCCTTTCAGAGAAAATCACTTTCCTTTGAAAGTGCCTTAAGCAACTTGCAAGAATTCACAAGAAACTCACATGCGTTTCTCTGAAAGAGAAGCAGTCTGTTCCAACACTTCAATTCACTGTGCGAAGTGAATGGAGTGTTGCTTCACTTTCTAAATGCTGTCCTTTCAGAGAAAATCACTTTCCCTTGAAAGTGCCTTAAGCTACTTGCAAGCATTAGGAAGAAACTCACATGCGTTTCTCTGAAAGAGAAGCAGTCTGTTCCAACACTTCAATTCACTGTGCGAAGTGAATGGAGTGTTGCTTCACTTTCTAAATGCTGTCCTTTCAGAGAAAATCACTTTCCCTTGAAAGTGCCTTAAGCTACTTGCAAGCATTAGGAAGAAACTCAAATGCGTTTCTCTGAATGAGAAGCAGTCTGTTCCAACACTTCAATTCACTGTGCGAAGTGAATGGAGTGTTGCTTCACTTTCTAAATGCTGTCCTTTCAGAGAAAATCACTTTCCTTTGAAAGTGCCTTAAGCTACTTACAAGCATTCACCAGAAACTCACATGCGTTTCTCTGAAAGAGAAGCAGTCTGTTCCAACACTTCAATTCACTGTGCGAAGAGAATGGAGTGTTGCTTCACTTTCTAAATGCTGTCCTTTCAGAGAAAATCACTTTCCCTTGAAAGTGCCTTAAGCTACTTGCAAGCATTAGGAAGAAACTCACATGCGTTTCTCTGAAAGAGAAGCAGTCTGTTCCAACACTTCAATTCACTGCACGAAGGGAATGGAGTGTTGCTTCACTTTCTAAATGCTGTCCTTTCAGAGAAAATCACTTTCCTTTGAAAGTGCCTTAAGCTACTTACAAGCATTCAACAGAAACTCACATGCGTTTCTCTGAAAGAGAAGCAGTCTGTTCCAACACTTCAATTCACTGTGCGAAGTGAATGGAGTGTTGCCTCACTTTCTAAATGCTGTCCTTTCAGAGAAAATCATTTTCCTTTGAAAGTGCCTTAAGCTACTTACAAGCATCCACCAGAAACTCACATGCATTTCTCTGAAAGAGAAGCAGTCTGTTCCAATACTTCAATTCACTGTGCGAAGTGAATTGAGTGTTGCTTCACTTTCTAAATGCTGTCCTTTCAGAGAAAATCACTTTCCTTTGAAAGTGCCTTAAGCTACTTACAAGCATTAGGAAGAAACTCACATGCGTTTCTCTGAAATAGAAGCAGACTGTTCAAACACTTCAATTCACTGTGCGAGGTGAATGGAATGTTGCTTCACTTTCTAAATGCTGTCCTTTCAGAGAAAATCACTTTCCTTTGATAGTGCCTTAAGCAACTTGCAAGAATTCACAAGAAACTCACATGCGTTTCTCTGAAAGAGAAGCAGTCTGTTCCAACACATCAATTCACTGTGCGAAGTGAATGGAGTGTTGCTTCACTTTCTAAATGCTGTTCTTTCAGAGAAAATCACTTTCCTTTGAAAGTGCCTTAAGCTTCTTACAAGCATTCACAAGAAACACTAATGCGTTTCTATGAAAGAGAAGCAGTCTGTTCCAATACTTCAATTCACTCTGCGAAGTGAATGGAGTGTTGCTTCACTTTCCAAATGCTGTCCTTTCAGAGAAAATCACTTTCCTTTGAAAGTGCCTTAAGCTACTTGCAAGCATTCAACAGAAACTCACATGCATTTCTCTGAAAGAGAAGCAGTCTGTTCCAACACTTCAATTCACTGTGCGAAGTGAATGGAGTGTTGCTTCACTTTCTAAATGCTGTCCTTTCAGAGAAAATCACTTTCCTTTGAAAGTGCCTTAAGCTACTTACAAGCATTCACCAGAAACTCACATGCGTTTCTCTGAAAGAGAAGCAGTCTGTTCCAACACTTCAATTCACTGTGCGAAGTGAATGGAGTGTTGCATCACTTTCTAAATTCTGTCCTTTCAGAGAAAATCACTTTCCTTTGAAAGTGCCTTAAACTACTTTCAAGCATTCACAAAAAACTCACATGCGTTTCTCTGAAAGAGAAGCAGTCTGTTCCAACACTTCAATTCATTGTGCGAAGTGAATGGAGTGTTGCTTCAGTTTCTAAATGCTGTCCTTTCAGAGAAAATCACTTTCCTTTGAAAGTGCCTTAATCAACTTGCAAGAATTCACAAGAAACTCACATGCGTTTCTCTGAAAGAGAAGCAGTCTGTTCCAATACTTCAATTCACTGTGCGAAGTGAATGGAGTGTTGCTTCACTTTCTAAATGCTGTCATTTCAGAGAAAATCACTTTCCTTTGAAAGTGCCTTAAGCTACTTACAAGCATTCAACAGAAACTCACATGCATTTCTCTGAAAGAGAAGCAGTCTGTTCCAACACTTCAATTCACTGTGCGAAGTGAATGGAGTGTTGCTTCAGTTTTTAAATGCTGTCCTTTCAGAGAAAATCACTTTCCTTTGAAAGTGCCTTAAGCTTCTTACAAGCATTCACCAGAAACTCACATGCGTTTCTCTGAAAGAGAAGCAGTCTGCTCCAACACTTCAATTCACTGTGCGAAGTGAATGGAGTGTTGCTTCACTTTCTAAATGCTGTCCTTTCAGAGAAAATCACTTTCCTTTGAAAGTGCCTTAAGCTACTTGCAAGCATTAGGAAGAAACTCACATGCGTTTCTCTGAAAGAGAAGCAGACTGTTCAAACACTTCAATTCACTGTGCGAAGTGAATGGAGTGTTGCTTCACTTTCTAAATTCTGTCCTTTCAGAGAAAATCACTTTCCTTCGAAAGTGCCTTAAACTACTTTCAAGCATTCACAAAAAACTCACATGCGTTTCTCTGAAAGAGAAGCAGTCTGTTCCAACACTTCAATTCACTGTGCGAAGTGAATGGAATGTTGCTTCACTTTCTAAATGCTGTCCTTTCAGAGAAAATCACTTTCCTTTGATAGTGCCTTAAGCAACTTGCAAGAATTCACAAGAAACTCACATGCGTTTCTCTGAAAGAGAAGCAGTCTGTTCCAACACTTCAATTCACTGTGTGAAGTGAATGGAGTGTTGCTTCACTTTCTAAATGCTGTCCTTTCAGAGAAAATCACTTTCCTTTGAAAGTGCCTAAAGCAACTTGCAAGAATTCACAAGAAACTCACATGCGTTTCTCTGAAAGAGGAGCAGTCTGTTCCAACACTTCAATTCACTGTGCGAAGTGAATGGAGTGTTGCATCACTTTCTAAATTCTGTCCTTTCAGAGAAAATCACTTTCCTTTGAAAGTGCCTTAAACTACTTTCAAGCATTCACAAAAAACTCACATGCGTTTCTCTGAAAGAGAAGCAGTCTGTTCCAACACTTCAATTCACTGTGCGAAGTGAATGGAGTGTTGCTTCACTTTCTAAATGCTGTCCTTTCAGAGAAAATCACTTTCCTTTGAAAGTGCCTTAAGCAACTTGCAAGAATTCACAAGAAACTCACATGCGTTTCTCTGAAAGAGAAGCAGTCTGTTCCAACACTTCAATTCACTGTGCGAAGTGAATGGAGTATTGCTTCACTTTCTAAATGCTGTCCTTTCAGAGAAAATCACTTTCCTTTGAAAGTGCCTTAAGCTACTTACAAGCATTCACCAGAAACTCACATGCATTTCTCTGAAAGAGAAGCAGTCTGTTCCAATACTTCAATTCAGTCTGCGAAGTGAATGGAGTGTTGCTTCACTTTCTAAATGCTGTCCTTTCAGAGAAAATCACTTTCCTTTGAAAGAGCCTTAAGCTACTTACAAGCATTCAACAGAAACTCACATGCATTTCTCTGAAAGAGAAGCAGTCTGTTCCAACACTTCAATTCACTGTGCGAAGTGAATGGAGTGTTGCTTCAGTTTCTAAATGCTGTCCTTTCAGAGAAAATCACTTTCCTTTGAAAGTGCCTTAAGCTTCTTACAAGCATTCACCAGAAACTCACATGCGTTTCTCTGAAAGAGAAGCAGTCTGTTCCAACACTTCAATTCACTGTGCGAAGTGAATGGAGTGTTGCTTCACTTTCTAAATGCTGTCCTTTCAGAGAAAATCACTTTCCTATGAAAGTGCCTTAAGCTACTTGCAAGCATTAGGAAGAAACTCACATGCGTTTCTCTGAAAGAGAAGCAGACTGTTCAAACACTTCAATTCACTGTGCGAAGTGAATGGAGTGTTGCTTCACTTTCTAAATTCTGTCCTTTCAGAGAAAATCACTTTCCTTTGAAAGTGCCTTAAACTACTTTCAAGCATTCACAATAAACTCACATGCGTTTCTCTGAAAGAGAAGCAGTCTGTTCCAACACTTCAATTCACTGTGCGAAGTGAATGGAGTGTTGCTTCAGTTTCTAAATGCTGTCCTTTCAGAGAAAATCACTTTCCTTTGAAAGTGCCTTAAGCAACTTGCAAGAATTCACAAGAAACTCACATGCGTTTCTCTGAAAGAGAAGCAGTCTGTTCCAACACATCAATTCACTGTGCGAAGTGAATGGAGTGTTGCTTCACTTTCTAAATGCTGTTCTTTCAGAGAAAATCACTTTCCTTTGAAAGTGCCTTAAGCTTCTTACAAGCATTCACAAGAAACACTAATGCGTTTCTATGAAAGAGATGCAGTCTGTTCCAATACTTCAATTCACTCTGCGAAGTGAATGGAGTGTTGCTTCACTTTCCAAATGCTGTCCTTTCAGAGAAAATCACTTTCCTTTGAAAGTGCCTTAAGCTACTTGCAAGCATTCAACAGAAACTCACATGCATTTCTCTGAAAGAGAAGCAGTCTGTTCCAACACTTCAATTCACTGTGCGAAGTGAATGGAGTGTTGCTTCACTTTCTAAATGCTGTCCTTTCAGAGAAAATCACTTTCCTTTGAAAGTGCCTTAAGCTACTTACAAGCATTCACCAGAAACTCACATGCGTTTCTCTGAAAGAGAAGCAGTCTGTTCCAACACTTCAATTCACTGTGCGAAGTGAATGGAGTGTTGCTTCACTTTCTAAATGCTGTCCTTTCAGAGAAAATCACTTTCCCTTGAAAGTGCCTTAAGCTACTTGCAAGCATTAGGAAGAAACTCACATGCGTTTCTCTGAAAGAGAAGCAGTCTGTTCCAACACTTCAATTCACTGCACGAAGGGAATGGAGTGTTGCTTCACTTTCTAAATGCTGTCCTTTCAGAGAAAATCACTTTCCTTTGAAAGTGCCTTAAGCTACTTACAAGCATTCAACAGAAACTCACATGCGTTTCTCTGAAAGAGAAGCAGTCTGTTCCAACACTTCAATTCACTGTGCGAAGTGAATGGAGTGTTGCCTCACTTTCTAAATGCTGTCCTTTCAGAGAAAATCACTTTCCTTTGAAAGTGCCTTAAACTACTTTCAAGCATTCACAAAAAACTCACATGCGTTTCTCTGAAAGAGAAGCAGTCTGTTCCAACACTTCAATTCACTGTGCGAAGTGAATGGAGTGTTGCTTCACTTTCTAAATGCTGTCCTTTCAGAGAAAATCACTTTCCTTTGAAAGTGCCTTAAGCAACTTGCAAGAATTCACAAGAAACTCACATGCGTTTCTCTGAAAGAGAAGCAGTCTGTTCCAACACTTCAATTCACTGTGCGAAGTGAATGGAGTGTTGCTTCACTTTCTAAATGCTGTCCTTTCAGAGAAAATCACTTTCCTTTGAAAGTGCCTTAAGCTTCTTACAAGCATTCACCAGAAACTCACATGAGTTTCTCTGAAAGAGAAGCAGTCTGTTCCAACACTTCAATTCACTGTGCGAAGTGAATGGAGTGTTGCTTCACTTTCTAAATGCTGTCCTTTCAGAGAAAATCACTTTCCTTTGAAAGTGCCTTATGCTACTTGCAAGCATTAGGAAGAAGCTCACATGCGTTTCTCTGAAAGAGAAGCAGACTGTTCCAACACTTCAATTCACTGTGCGAAGTGAATGGAGTGTTGCTTCAGTTTCTAAATGCTGTCCTTTCAGAGAAAATCACTTTCCTTTGAAAGTGCCTTAAGCCACTTGCAAGCATTCACAAGAAACACTAATGCGTTTCTATGAAAGAGAAGCACTCTGTGCCAACACTTCAACTCACTGCACGAAGGGAATGGAGTGTTGCTTCACTTTCTAAATGCTGTCCTTTCAGAGAAAATCACTTTCCTTTGAAAGTTCCTTAAACTACTTTCAAGCATTCACAAAAAACTCACATGCGTTTCTCTGAAAGAGAAGCAGTCTGTTCCAACACTTCAATTCACTGTGCGAAGTGAATGGAGTGTTGCTTCACTTTCTAAATGCTGTCCTTTCAGAGAAAATCACTTTCCTTTGAAAGTGCCTTAAGCTACTTGCAAGCATTAGGAAGAAACTCACATGCGTTTCTCTGAAAGAGAAGCAGACTGTTCAAACACTTCAATTCACTGTGCGAAGTGAATGGAGTGTTGCTTCACTTTCTAAATGCTGTCCTTTCAGAGAAAATCACTTTCCTTTGAAAGTGCCTTAAGCAACTTGCAAGAATTCACAAGAAACTCACATGCGTTTCTCTGAAAGAGAAGCAGTCTGTTCCAACACTTCAATTCACTGTGCGAAGTGAATGGAGTGTTGCTTCACTTTCTAAATGCTGTCCTTTCAGAGAAAATCACTTTCCCTTGAAAGTGCCTTAAGCTACTTGCAAGCATTAGGAAGAAACTCACATGCGTTTCTCTGAAAGAGAAGCAGTCTGTTCCAACACTTCAATTCACTGTGCGAAGTGAATGGAGTGTTGCTTCACTTTCTAAATGCTGTCCTTTCAGAGAAAATCACTTTCCCTTGAAAGTGCCTTAAGCTACTTGCAAGCATTAGGAAGAAACTCAAATGCGTTTCTCTGAATGAGAAGCAGTCTGTTCCAACACTTCAATTCACTGTGCGAAGTGAATGGAGTGTTGCTTCACTTTCTAAATGCTGTCCTTTCAGAGAAAATCACTTTCCTTTGAAAGTGCCTTAAGCTACTTACAAGCATTCACCAGAAACTCACATGCGTTTCTCTGAAAGAGAAGCAGTCTGTTCCAACACTTCAATTCACTGTGCGAAGAGAATGGAGTGTTGCTTCACTTTCTAAATGCTGTCCTTTCAGAGAAAATCACTTTCCCTTGAAAGTGCCTTAAGCTACTTGCAAGCATTAGGAAGAAACTCACATGCGTTTCTCTGAAAGAGAAGCAGTCTGTTCCAACACTTCAATTCACTGCACGAAGGGAATGGAGTGTTGCTTCACTTTCTAAATGCTGTCCTTTCAGAGAAAATCACTTTCCTTTGAAAGTGCCTTAAGCTACTTACAAGCATTCAACAGAAACTCACATGCGTTTCTCTGAAAGAGAAGCAGTCTGTTCCAACACTTCAATTCACTGTGCGAAGTGAATGGAGTGTTGCCTCACTTTCTAAATGCTGTCCTTTCAGAGAAAATCATTTTCCTTTGAAAGTGCCTTAAGCTACTTACAAGCATCCACCAGAAACTCACATGCATTTCTCTGAAAGAGAAGCAGTCTGTTCCAATACTTCAATTCACTGTGCGAAGTGAATTGAGTGTTGCTTCACTTTCTAAATGCTGTCCTTTCAGAGAAAATCACTTTCCTTTGAAAGTGCCTTAAGCTACTTACAAGCATTAGGAAGAAACTCACATGCGTTTCTCTGAAATAGAAGCAGACTGTTCAAACACTTCAATTCACTGTGCGAGGTGAATGGAGTGTTGCTTCACTTTCTAAATTCTGTCCTTTCAGAGAAAATCACTTTCCTTTGAAAGTGCCTTAAACTACTTTCAAGCATTCACAAGAAACTCACATGCGTTTCTCTGAAAGAGAAGCAGTCTGTTCCAACACTTCTAATCACTGTGCGAAGTGAATGGAGTGTTGCTTCACTTTCTAAATGCTGTCCTTTCAGAGAAAATCACTTTCCTTTGAAAGTGCCTTAAGCTACTTGCAAGCATTAGGGAGAAGCTCACATGCGTTTCTCTGAAAGAGAAGCAGACTGTTCCAACACTTCAATTCACTGTGCGAAATGAATGGAGTGTTGCTTCAGTTTCTAAATGCTGTCCTTTCAGAGAAAATCACTTTCCTTTGAAAGTGCCTTAAGCCACTTGCAAGCATTCACAAGAAACACTAATGCGTTTCTATGAAAGAGAAGCACTCTGTGCCAACACTTCAATTCACTGCACGAAGGGAATGGAGTGTTGCTTCACTTTCTAAATGCTGTCCTTTCAGAGAAAATCACTTTCCTTTGAAAGTTCCTTAAACTACTTTCAAGCATTCACAAAAAACTCACATGCGTTTCTCTGAAAGAGAAGCAGTCTGTTCCAACACTTCAATTCACTGTGCGAAGTGAATGGAGTGTTGCTTCACTTTCTAAATGCTGTCCTTTCAGAGATAATCACTTTCCTTTGAAAGTGCCTTAAGCTACTTGCAAGCATTAGGAAGAAACTCACATGCGTTTCTCTGAAAGAGAAGCAGACTGTTCAAACACTTCAATTCACTGTGCGAAGTGAATGGAGTGTTGCTTCACTTTCTAAATGCTGTCCTTTCAGAGAAAATCACTTTCCTTTGAAAGTGCCTTAAGCAACTTGCAAGAATTCACAAGAAACTCACATGCGTTTCTCTGAAAGAGAAGCAGTCTGTTCCAACACTTCAATTCACTGTGCGAAGTGAATGGAGTGTTGCTTCACTTTCTAAATGCTGTCCTTTCAGAGAAAATCACTTTCCCTTGAAAGTGCCTTAAGCTACTTGCAAGCATTAGGAAGAAACTCACATGCGTTTCTCTGAAAGAGAAGCAGTCTGTTCCAACACTTCAATTCACTGTGCGAAGTGAATGGAGTGTTGCTTCACTTTCTAAATGCTGTCCTTTCAGAGAAAATCACTTTCCCTTGAAAGTGCCTTAAGCTACTTGCAAGCATTAGGAAGAAACTGAAATGCGTTTCTCTGAAAGAGAAGCAGTCTGTTCCAACACTTCAATTCACTGTGCGAAGTGAATGGAGTGTTGCTTCACTTTCTAAATGCTGTCCTTTCAGAGAAAATCACTTTCCTTTGATAGTGCCTTAAGCTACTTACAAGCATTCACCAGAAACTCACATGCGTTTCTCTGAAAGAGAAGCAGTCTGTTCCAACACTTCAATTCACTGTGCGAAGTGAATGGAGTGTTGCTTCACTTTCTAAATGCTGTCCTTTCAGAGAAAATCACTTTCCCTTGAAAGTGCCTTAAGCTACTTGCAAGCATTAGGAAGAAACTCACATGCGTTTCTCTGAAAGAGAAGCAGTCTGTTCCAACACTTCAATTCACTGCACGAAGGGAATGGAGTGTTGCTTCACTTTCTAAATGCTGTCCTTTCAGAGAAAATCACTTTCCTTTGAAAGTGCCTTAAGCTACTTACAAGCATTCAACAGAAACTCACATGCGTTTCTCTGAAAGAGAAGCAGTCTGTTCCAACACTTCAATTCACTGTGCGAAGTGAATGGAGTGTTGCCTCACTTTCTAAATGCTGTCCTTTCAGAGAAAATCATTTTCCTTTGAAAGTGCCTTAAGCTACTTACAAGCATCCACCAGAAACTCACATGCATTTCTCTGAAAGAGAAGCAGTCTGTTCCAATACTTCAATTCACTGTGCGAAGTGAATGGAGTGTTGCTTCACTTTCTAAATGCTGTCCTTTCAGAGAAAATCACTTTCCTTTGAAAGTGCCTTAAGGTACTTACAAGCATTCAACAGAAACTCACATGCATTTCTCTGAAAGAGAAGCAGTCTGTTCCAACACTTCAATTCACTGTGCGAAGTGAATGGAGTGTTGCTTCACTTTCTAAATTCTGTCCTTTCAGAGAAAATCACTTTCCTTTGAAAGTGCCTTAAACTACTTTCAAGCATTCACAAAAAACGCACATGCGTTTCTCTGAAAGAGAAGCAGTCTGTTCCAACACTTCAATTCACTGTGCGAAGTGAATGGAGTGTTGCTTCACTTTCTAAATGCTGTCCTTTCAGAGAAAATCACTTTCCTTTGAAAGTGCCTTAAGCAACTTGCAAGAATTCACAAGAAACTCACATGCGTTTCTCTGAAAGAGAAGCAGTCTATTACAACACTTCAATTCACTGTGCGAAGTGAATGGAGTGTTGCTTCACTTTCTAAATGCTGTCCTCTCAGAGAAAATCACTTTCCTTTGAAAGTTCCTTAAGCTTCTTACAAGCATTCACAAGAAACACTAATGCGTTTCTATGAAAGAGAAGCAGTCTGTTCCAACACTTCAATTCATTGCGCGAAGGGAATGGAGTTTTGCTTTACTTTCTAAATGCTGTCCTTTCAGAGAAAATCACTTTCCTTTGAAAGAGCCTTAAGCTACTGACAAGCATTCACCAGAAACTCACATGCATTTCTCAGAAAGAGATGCAGTCTGTTCCAACACTTCAATTCACTGTACAAAGTGAATGGAGTGTTGCTTCACTTTCTAAATGCTGTCCTTTCAGAGAAAATCACTTTCCTTTGAAAGTGCCTTAAGCAACTTGCAAGCATTCACAAGAAACTCACATGCGTTTCTCTGAAAGAGAAGCAGTCTGTTCCAACACTTCTATTCACTGTGCGAAGTGAATGGAGTGTTGCTTCACTTTCTAAATGCTGTCCTTTCAGAGAAAATCACTTTCCTTTGAAAGTGCCTTAAGCTACTTGCAAGCATTAGGAAGAAGCTCACATGCGATTCTCTGAAAGAGTAGCAGACTGTTCCAACACTTCAATTCACTGTGCGAAGTGAATGGAGTGTTGCTTCACTTTCTAAATGCTGTCCTTTCAGAGAAAATCACTTTCCCTTGAAAGTGCCTTAAGCTACTTGCAAGCATTAGGAAGAAACTCACATGCGTTTCTCTGAAAGAGAAGCAGTCTGTTCCAACACTTCAATTCACTGCACGAAGGGAATGGAGTGTTGCTTCACTTTCTAAATGCTGTCCTTTCAGAGAAAATCACTTTCCTTTGAAAGTGCCTTAATCTACTTACAAGCATTCAACAGAAACTCACATGCGTTTCTCTGAAAGAGAAGCAGTCTGTTCCAACACTTCAATTCACTGTGCGAAGTGAATGGAGTGTTGCCTCACTTTCTAAATGCTGTCCTTTCAGAGAAAATCACTTTCCTTTGAAAGTGCCTTAAACTACTTTCAAGCATTCACAAAAAACTCACATGCGTTTCTCTGAAAGAGAAGCAGTCTGTTCCAACACTTCAATTCACTGTGCGAAGTGAATGGAGTGTTGCTTCACTTTCTAAATGCTGTCCTTTCAGAGAAAATCACTTTCCTTTGAAAGTGCCTTAAGCAACTTGCAAGAATTCACAAGAAACTCACATGCGTTTCTCTGAAAGAGAAGCAGTCTGTTCCAACACTTCAATTCACTGTGCGAAGTGAATGGAGTGTTGCTTCACTTTCTAAATGCTGTCCTTTCAGAGAAAATCACTTTCCTTTGAAAGTGCCTTAAGCTTCTTACAAGCATTCACCAGAAACTCACATGCGTTTCTCTGAAAGAGAAGCAGTCTGTTCCAACACTTCAATTCACTGTGCGAAGTGAATGGAGTGTTGCTTCACTTTCTAAATGCTGTCCTTTCAGAGAAAATCACTTTCCTTTGAAAGTGCCTTAAGCTACTTGCAAGCATTAGGAAGAAGCTCACATGCGTTTCTCTGAAAGAGAAGCAGACTGTTCCAACACTTCAATTCACTGTGCGAAGTGAATGGAGTGTTGCTTCAGTTTCTAAATGCTGTCCTTTCAGAGAAAATCACTTTCCTTTGAAAGTGCCTTAAGCCACTTGCAAGCATTCACAAGAAACACTAATGCGTTTCTCTGAAAGAGAAGCACTCTGTGCCAACACTTCAACTCACTGCACGAAGGGAATGGAGTGTTGCTTCACTTTCTAAATGCTGTCCTTTCAGAGAAAATCACTTTCCTTTGAAAGTTCCTTAAACTACTTTCAAGCATTTACAAAAAACTCACATGCGTTTCTCTGAAAGAGAAGCAGTCTGTTCCAACACTTCAATTCACTGTGCGAAGTGAATGGAGTGTTGCTTCACTTTCTAAATGCTGTCCTTTCAGAGAAAATCACTTTCCTTTGAAAGTGCCTTAAGCTACTTGCAAGCATTAGGAAGAAACTCACATGCGTTTCTCTGAAAGAGAAGCAGACTGTTCAAACACTTCAATTCACTGTGCGAAGTGAATGGAGTGTTGCTTCACTTTCTAAATGCTGTCCTTTCAGAGAAAATCACTTTCCTTTGAAAGTGCCTTAAGCAACTTGCAAGAATTCACAAGAAACTCACATGCGTTTCTCTGAAAGAGAAGCAGTCTGTTCCAACACTTCAATTCACTGTGCGAAGTGAATGGAGTGTTGCTTCACTTTCTAAATGCAGTCCTTTCAGAGAAAATCACTTTCCCTTGAAAGTGCCTTAAGCTACTTGCAAGCATTAGGAAGAAACTCACATGCGTTTCTCTGAAAGAGAAGCATTCTGTTCCAACACTTCAATTCACTGTGCGAAGTGAATGGAGTGTTGCTTCACTTTCTAAATGCTGTCCTTTCAGAGAAAATCACTTTCCCTTGAAAGTGCCTTAAGCTACTTGCAAGCATTAGGAAGAAACTCAAATGCGTTTCTCTGAAAGAGAAGCAGTCTGTTCCAACACTTGAATTCACTGTGCGAAGTGAATGGAGTGTTGCTTCACTTTCTAAATGCTGTCCTTTCAGAGAAAATCACTTTCCTTTGAAAGTGCCTTAAGCTACTTACAAGCATTCACCAGAAACTCACATGCGTTTCTCTGAAAGAGAAGCAGTCTGTTCCAACACTTCAATTCACTGTGCGAAGTGAATGGAGTGTTGCTTCACTTTCTAAATGCTGTCCTTTCAGAGAAAATCACTTTCCCTTGAAAGTGCCTTATGCTACTTGCAAGCATTAGGAAGAAACTCACATGCGTTTCTCTGAAAGAGAAGCAGTCTGTTCCAACACTTCAATTCACTGCACGAAGGGAATGGAGTGTTGCTTCACTTTCTAAATGCTGTCCTTTCAGAGAAAATCACTTTCCTTTGAAAGTGCCTTAAGCTACTTACAAGCATTCAACAGAAACTCACATGCGTTTCTCTGAAAGAGAAGCAGTCTGTTCCAACACTTCAATTCACTGTGCGAAGTGAATGGAGTGTTGCCTCACTTTCTAAATGCTGTCCTTTCAGAGAAAATCATTTTCCTTTGAAAGTGCCTTAAGCTACTTACAAGCATCCACCAGAAACTCACATGCATTTCTCTGAAAGAGAAGCAGTCTGTTCCAATACTTCAATTCACTGTGCGAAGTGAATTGAGTGTTGCTTCACTTTCTAAATGCTGTCCTTTCAGAGAAAATCACTTTCCTTTGAAAGTGCCTTAAGCTACTTACAAGCATTCACAAAAAACTCACATGCGTTTCTCTTAAAGAGAAGCTGTCTGTTCCAACACTTCAATTCACTGTGCGAAGTGAATGGAGTGTTGCTTCAGTTTCTAAATGCTGTCCTTTCAGAGAAAATCACTTTCCTTTGAAAGTGCCTTAAGCAACTTGCAAGAATTCACAAGAAACTCACATGCGTTTCTCTGAAAGAGAAGCAGTCTGTTCCAACACTTCAATTCACTGTGCGAAGTGAATGGAGTGTTGCTTCAGTTTCTAAATTCTGTCCTTTCAGAGAAAATCACTTTCCTTTGAAAGTGCCTTAAACTACTTTCAAGCATTCACAAAAAACTCACATGCATTTCTCTGAAAGAGAAGCAGTCTGTTCCAACACTTCAATTCATTGTGCGAAGTGAATGGAGTGTTGCTTCAGTTTCTAAATGCTGTCCTTTCAGAGAAAATCACTTTCCTTTGAAAGTGCCTTAAGCAACTTGCAAGAATTCACAAGAAACTCACATGCGTTTCTCTGAAAGAGAAGCAGTCTGTTCCAACACTTCAATTCACTGTGCGAAGTGAATGGAGTGTTGCTTCACTTTCTAAATGCTGTCCTTTCAGAGAAAATCACTTTCCTTTGAAAGTGCCTTAAGCTACTTACAAGCATTCACCAGAAACTCACATGCATTTCTCTGAAAGAGAAGCAGTCTCTTCCAATACTTCAATTCACTCTGCGAAGTGAATGGAGTGTTGCTTCACTTTCTAAATGCTGTCCTTTCAGAGAAAATCACTTTCCTTTGAAAGAGCCTTAAGCTACTTACAAGCATTCAACAGAAACTCACATGCATTTCTCTGAAAGAGAAGCAGTCTGTTCCAACACTTCAATTCACTGTGCGAAGTGAATGGAGTGTTGCTTCAGTTTCTAAATGCTGTCCTTTCAGAGAAAATCACTTTCATTTGAAAGTGCCTTAAGCCTCTTACAAGCATTCACCAGAAACTCACATGCGTTTCTCTGAAAGAGAAGCAGTCTGTTCCAACACTTCAGTTCACTGTGCGAAGTGAATGGAGTGTTGCTTCACTTTCTAAATGCTGTCCTTTCAGAGAAAATCACTTTCCTTTGAAAGTGCCTTAAGCAACTTGCAAGAATTCACAAGAAACTCACATGCGTTTCTCTGAAAGAGAAGCAGTCTGTTCCAACACTTCAATTCACTGTGCGAAGTGAATGGAGTGTTGCTTCAGTTTCTAAATGCTGTCCTTTCAGAGAAAATCACTTTCCTTTGAAAGTGCCTAAAGCAACTTGCAAGAATTCACAAGAAACTCACATGCGTTTCTCTGAAAGAGAAGCAGTCTGTTCCAACACTTCAATTCACTGTGCGAAGAGAATGGAGTGTTGCATCACTTTCTAAATTCTGTCCTTTCAGAGAAAATCACTTTCCTTTGAAAGTGCCTTAAACTACTTTCAAGCATTCACAAAAAACTCACATGCGTTTCTCTGAAAGAGAAGCAGTCTGTTCCAACACTTCAATTCACTGTGCGAAGTGAATGGAGTGTTGCTTCAGTTTCTATATGCTGTCCTTTCAGAGAAAATCACTTTCCTTTGAAAGTGCCTTAAGAAACTTGCAAGAATTCACAAGAAACTCACATGCGTTTCTCTGAAAGAGAAGCAGTCTGTTCCAACACTTCAATTCACTGTGCGAAGTGAATGGAGTGTTGCTTCACTTTCTAAATGCTGTCCTTTCAGAGAAAATCACTTTCCTTTGAAAGTGCCTTAAGCTACTTACAAGCATTCACCAGAAACTCTCATGCATTTCTCTGAAAGAGAAGCAGTCTGTTCCAATACTTCAATTCACTCTGCGAAGTGAATGGAGTGTTGCTTCACTTTCTAAATGCTGTCCTTTCAGAGAAAATCACTTTCCTTTGAAAGAGCCTTAAGCTACTTACAAGCATTCAACAGAAACTCACATGCATTTCTCTGAAAGAGAAGCAGTCTGTTCCAACACTTCAATTCACTGTGCGAAGTGAATGGAGTGTTGCTTCAGTTTCTAAATGCTGTCCTTTCAGAGAAAATCACTTTCCTTTGAAAGTGCCTTAAGCTTCTTACAAGCATTCACCAGAAACTCACATGCGTTTCTCTGAAAGAGAAGCAGTCTGTTCCAACACTTCAATTCACTGTGCGAAGTGAATGGAGTGTTGCTTCACTTTCTAAATGCTGTCCTTTCAGAGAAAATCACTTTCCTTTGAAAGTGCCTTAAGCTACTTGCAAGCATTAGGAAGAAACTCACATGCGTTTCTCTGAAAGAGAAGCAGACTGTTCAAACACTTCAATTCACTGTGCGAAGTGAATGGAGTGTTGCTTCACTTTCTAAATTCTGTCCTTTCAGAGAAAATCACTTTCCTTTGAAAGTGCCTTAAACTACTTTCAAGCATTCACAAAAAACTCACATGCGTTTCTCTGAAAGAGAAGCAGTCTGTTCCAACACTTGAATTCACTGTGCGAAGTGAATGGAGTGTTGCTTCACTTTCTAAATGCTGTCCTTTCAGAGAAAATCACTTTCCCTTGAAAGTGCCTTAAGCTACTTGCAAGCATTAGGAAGAAACTCACATGCGTTTCTCTGAAAGAGAAGCAGTCTGTTCCAACACTTCTATTCACTGTGCGAAGTGAATGGAGTGTTGCTTCCCTTTCTAAATGCTGTCCTTTCAGAGAAAATCACTTTCCTTTGAAAGTGCCTTAAGCTACTTACAAGCATTCACCAGAAACTCACATGCATTTCTCTGAAAGAGAAGCAGTCTGTTCCAATACTTCAATTCACTCTGCGAAGTGAATGGAGTGTTGCTTCCCTTTCTAAATGCTGTCCTTTCAGAGAAAATCACTTTCCTTTTAAAGTGCCTTAAGGTACTTACAAGCATTCAACAAAAACTCACATGCATTTCTCTGAAAGAGAAGCAGTCTGTTCCAACACTTCAATTCACTGTGTGAAGTGAATGGAGTGTTGCTTCAGTTTCTAAATGCTGTCCTTTCAGAGAAAATCACTTTCCTTTGAAAGTGCCTTAAGCCACTTGCAAGCATTCACAAGAAACACTAATGCGTTTCTATGAAAGAGAAGCACTCTGTTCCAACACTTCAATTCACTGCACGAAGGGAATGGAGTGTTGCTTCAGTTTCTAAATGCTGTCCTTTCAGAGAAAATCACTTTCCTTTGAAAGTGCCTTAAGCTACTTACAAGCATTAGGAAGAAACTCACATGCGTTTCTCTGAAAGAGAAGCAGTCTGTTCCAACACTTCAATTCACTGTCCGAGGTGAATGGAGTGTTGCATCACTTTCTAAATTCTGTCCTTTCAGAGAAAATCACTTTGCTTTGAAAGTGCCTTAAACTACTTTCAAGCATTCACAAAAAACTCACATGCGTTTCTCTTAAAGAGAAGCAGTCTGTTCCAACACTTCAATTCACTGTGCGAAGTGAATGGAGTGTTGCTTCAGTTTCTAAATGCTGTCCTTTCAGAGAAAATCACTTTCCTTTGAAAGTGCCTTAGCTTCTTACAAGCATTCACCAGAAACTCACATGCATTTCTCTGAAAGAGAAGCAGTCTGTTCCAACACTTCAATTCACTGTGCGAAGTGAATGGAGTGTTGCTTCACTTTCTAAATGCTGTCCTTTCAGAGAAAATCACTTTCCTTTGAAAGTGCCTTAAGCTACTTGCAAGCATTAGGAAGAAACTCACATGCGTTTCTCTGAAATAGAAGCAGACTGTTCAAACACTTCAATTCACTGTGCGAGGTGAATGGAGTGTTGCTTCACTTTCTAAATTCTGTCCTTTCAGAGAAAATCACTTTCCTTTGAAAGTGCCTTAAACTACTTTCAAGCATTCACAAGAAACTCACATGCGTTTCTCTGAAAGAGAAGCAGTCTGTTCCAACACTTCAATTCACTGTGCGAAGTGAATGGAGTGTTGCTTCAGTTTCTAAATGCTGTCCTTTCAGAGAAAATCACTTTCCTTTGAAAGTGCCTTAAGCCACTTGCAAGCATTCACAAGAAACTCTAATGCGTTTCTATGAAAGAGAAGCACTCTGTGCCAACACTTCAATTCACTGCACGAAGGGAATGGAGTGTTGCTTCACTTTCTAAATGCTGTCCTTTCAGAGAAAATCACTTTCCTTTGAAAGTGCCTTAAACTACTTTCAAGCATTCACAAAAAACTCACATGCGTTTCTCTGAAAGATAAGCAGTCTGTTCCGACACTTCAATTCACTGTGCGAAGTGAATGGAGTGTTGCTTCACTTTCTAAATGCTGTCCTTTCAGAGAAAATCACTTTCCTTTGAAAGTGCCTTAAGCTACTTGCAAGCATTAGGAAGAAACTCACATGCGTTTCTCTGAAAGAGAAGCAGACTGTTCAAACACTTCAATTCACTGTGCGAAGTGAATAGAGTGTTGCTTCACTTTCTAAATGCTGTCCTTTCAGAGAAAATCACTTTCCCTTGAAAGTGCCTTAAGCTACTTGCAAGCATTAGGAAGAAACTCACATGCGTTTCTCTGAAAGAGAAGCAGTCTGTTCCAACACTTCAATTCACTGTGCGAAGTGAATGGAGTGTTGCTTCACTTTCTAAATGCTGTCCTTTCAGAGAAAATCACTTTCCTTTGAAAGTGCCTTAAGCTACTTACAAGCATTCACCTGAAACTCACATGCGTTTCTCTGAAAGAGAAGCAGTCTGTTCCAACACTTCAATTCACTGTGCGAAGTGAATGGAGTGTTGCTTCACTTTCTAAATGCTGTCCTTTCAGAGAAAATCACTTTCCCTTGAAAGTGCCTTAAGCTACTTGCAAGCATTAGGAAGAAACTCACATGCGTTTCTCTGAAAGAGAAGCAGTCTGTTCCAACACTTCAATTCACTGCACGAAGGGAATGGAGTGTTGCTTCACTTTCTAAATGCTGTCCTTTCAGAGAAAATCACTTTCCTTTGAAAGTGCCTTAAGCTACTTACAAGCATTCAACAGAAACTCACATGCGTTCCTCTGAAAGAGAAGCAGTCTGTTCCAACACTTCAATTCACTGTGCGAAGTGAATGGAGTGTTGCCTCACTTTCTAAATGCTGTCCTTTCAGAGAAAATCATTTTCCTTTGAAAGTGCCTTAAGCTACTTACAAGCATTCACCAGAAACTCACATGCATTTCTCTGAAAGAGAAGCAGTCTGTTCCAATACTTCAATTCACTCTGCGAAGTGAATGGAGTGTTGCTTCCCTTTCTAAATGCTGTCCTTTCAGAGAAAATCACTTTCCTTTGAAAGTGCCTTAAGGTACTTACAAGCATTCAACAGAAACCCACATGCATTTCTCTGAAAGAGAAGCAGTCTGTTCCAACACTTCAATTCACTGTGCGAAGTGAATGGAGTGTTTCTTCACTTTCTAAATTCTGTCCTTTCAGAGAAAATCACTTTCCTTTGAAAGTGCCTTAAACTACTTTCAAGCATTCACAAAAAACGCACATGCGTTTCTCTGAAAGAGAAGCAGTCTGTTCCAACACTTCAATTCACTGTGCGAAGTGAATGGAGTGTTGCTTCAGTTTCTAAATGCTGTCCTTTCAGAGAAAATCACTTTCCTTTGAAAGTGCCTTAAGCAACTTGCAAGAATTCACAAGAAACTCACATGCGTTTCTCTGAAAGAGAAGCAGTCTGTTCCAACACTTCAATTCACTGTGAGAAGTGAATGGAGTGTTGCTTCACTTTCTAAATGCTGTCCTCTCAGAGAAAATCACCTTCCTTTGAAAGTTCCTTAAGCTTCTTACAAGCATTCACAAGAAACACTAATGCGTTTCTATGAAAGAGAAGCAGTCTGTTCCAACACTTCAATTCATTGCGCGAAGGGAATGGAGTTTTGCTTTACTTTCTAAATGCTGTCCTTTCAGAGAAAATCACTTTCCTTTGAAAGAGCCTTAAGCTACTGACAAGCATTCACCAGAAACTCACATGCATTTCTCTGAAAGAGATGCAGTCTGTTCCAACACTTCAATTCACTGTACAAAGTGAATGTAGTGTTGCTTCACTTTCTAAATGCTGTCCTTTCAGAGAAAATCACTTTCCTTTGAAAGTGCCTTAAGCAACTTGCAAGAATTCACAAGAAACTCACATGCGTTTCTCTGAAAGAGAAGCAGTCTGTTCCAACACTTCTATTCACTGTGCGAAGTGAATGGAGTGTTGCTTCACTTTCTAAATGCTGTCCTTTCAGAGAAAATCACTTTCCTTTGAAAGTGCCTTAAGCTACTTGCAAGCATTAGGAAGAAGCTCACATGCGTTTCTCTGAAAGAGAAGCAGACTGTTCCAACACTTCAATTCACTGTGCGAAGTGAATGGAGTGTTGCTTCAGTTTCTAAATGCTGTCCTTTCAGAGAAAATCACTTTCCTTTGAAAGTGCCTTAAGCCACTTGCAAGCATTCACAAGAAACACTAATGCGTTTCTATGAAAGAGAAGGACTCTGTGCCAACACTTCAATTCACTGCACGAAGGGAATGGAGTGTTGCTTCACTTTCTAAATGCTGTCCTTTCAGAGAAAATCACTTTCCTTTGAAAGTGCCTTAATCTACTTACAAGCATTAGGAAGAAATTCACATGCGTTTCTCTGAAAGAGAAGCAGTCTGTTCCAACACTTCAATTCACTGTGCGAAGTGAATGGAGTGTTGCTTCAGTTTCTAAATGCTGTCCTTTCAGAGAAAATCACTTTCCTTTGAAAGTGCCTTAAGCTTCTTACAAGCATTCACCAGAAACTCACATGCGTTTCTCTGAAAGAGAAGCAGTCTGTTCCAACACTTCAATTCACTGTGCGAAGTGAATGGAGGGTTGCTTCAGTTTCTAAATGCTGTCCTTTCAGAGAAAATCACTTTCCTTTGAAAGTACCTTAAGCTACTTGCAAGCATTAGGAAGAAACTCACCTGCGTTTCTCTGAAAGAGAAGCAGACTGTTCAAACACTTCAATTCACTGTGCGAAGTGAATGGAGTGTTGCTTCACTTTCTAAATTCTGTCCTTTCAGAGAAAATCACTTGCCTGTGAAAGTGCCTTATACTACTTTCAAGCATTCACAAAAAACTCACATGCGTTTCTCTGAAAGAGAAGCAGTCTGTTCCAACACTTCAATTCACTGTGCGAAGTGAATGGAGTGTTGCTTCAGTTTCTAAATGCTGTCCTTTCAGAGAAAATCACTTTCCTTTGAAAGTGCCTTAAGCAACTTGCAAGAATTCACAAGAAACTCACATGCGTTTCTCTGAAAGAGAAGCAGTCTGTTCCAACACTTCAATTCACTGTGCGAAGTGAATGGAGTGTTGCTTCACTTTCTAAATGCTGTCCTTTCAGAGAAAATCACTTTCCTTTGAAAGTGCCTTAAGCTACTTACAAGCATTCACCAGAAACTCACATGCATTTCTCTGAAAGAGAAGCAGTCTGTTCCAATACTTCAATTCACTCTGCGAAGTGAATGGAGTGTTGCTTCACTTTCTAAATGCTGTCCTTTCAGAGAAAATCACTTTCCTTTGAAAGAGCCTTAAGCTACTTACAAGCATTCAACAGAAACTCACATGCATTTCTCTGAAAGAGAAGCAGTCTGTTCAAACACTTCAATTCACTGTGCGAAGTGAATGGAGTGTTGCTTCAGTTTCTAAATGCTGTCCTTTCAGAGAAAATCACTTTCCTTTGAAAGTGCCTTAAGCTTCTTACAAGCATTCACCAGAAACTCACATGCGTTTCTCTGAAAGAGAAGCAGTCTGTTCCAACACTTCAATTCACTGTGCGAAGTGAATGGAGTGTTGCTTCACTTTCTAAATGCTGTCCTTTCAGAGAAAATCACTTTCCTTTGAAAGTGCCTTAAGCTACTTGCAAGCAT
Source organism: Myodes glareolus (assembly GCF_982192425.1). Classification (NCBI taxonomy): domain Eukaryota; kingdom Metazoa; phylum Chordata; class Mammalia; order Rodentia; family Cricetidae; genus Myodes; species Myodes glareolus. Next base: position 43,976 of record NW_028263302.1, read on the forward strand.
TAGGAAGAAACTCACATGCGTTTCTCTGAAAGAGAAGCAGTCTGTTCCAACACTTCAATTCACTGCACGAAGGGAATGGAGTGTTGCTTCACTTTCTAAATGCTGTCCTTTCAGAGAAAATCACTTTCCTTTGAAAGTGCCTTAAGCTACTTACAAGCATTCAACAGAAACTCACATGCGTTTCTCTGAAAGAGAAGCAGTCTGTTCCAACACTTCAATTCACTGTGCGAAGTGAATGGAGTGTTGCTTCCCTTTCTAAATGCTGTCCTTTCAGAGAAAATCACTTTCCTTTGAAAGTGCCTTAAGCTACTTACAAGCATTCACCAGAAACTCACATGCATTTCTCTGAAAGAGAAGCAGTCTGTTCCAATACTTCAATTCACTCTGCGAAGTGAATGGAGTGTTGCTTCCCTTTCTAAATGCTGTCCTTTCAGAGAAAATCACTTTCCTTTTAAAGTGCCTTAAGGTACTTACAAGCATTCAACAAAAACTCACATGCATTTCTCTGAAAGAGAAGCAGTCTGTTCCAACACTTCAATTCACTGTGTGAAGTGAATGGAGTGTTGCTTCAGTTTCTAAATGCTGTCCTTTCAGAGAAAATCACTTTCCTTTGAAAGTGCCTTAAGCCACTTGCAAGCATTCACAAGAAACACTAATGCGTTTCTATGAAAGAGAAGCACTCTGTTCCAACACTTCAATTCACTGCACGAAGGGAATGGAGTGTTGCTTCACTTTCTAAATGCTGTCCTTTCAGAGAAAATCACTTTCCTTTGAAAGTGCCTTAAGTTACTTACAAGCATTAGGAAGAATCTCACATGCGTTTCTCTAAAAGAGAAGCAGTCTGTTCCAACACTTCAATTCACTGTCCGAGGTGAATGGAGTGTTGCATCACTTTCTAAATTCTGTCCTTTCAGAGAAAATCACTTTCCTTTGAAAGTGCCTTAAACTACTTTCAAGCATTCACAAAAAACTCACATGCGTTTCTCTGAAAGAGAAGCAGTCTGTTCCAACACTTCAATTCACTGTGCGAAGTGAATGGAGTGTTGCTTCAGTTTCTAAATGCTGTCCTTTCAGAGAAAATCACTTTCCTTTGAAAGTGCCTTAAGCTTCTTACAAGCATTCACCAGAAACTCACATGCATTTCTCTGAAAGAGAAGCAGTCTGTTCCAACACTTCAATTCACTGTGCGAAGTGAATGGAGTGTTGCTTCACTTTCTAAATGCTGTCCTTTCAGAGAAAATCACTTTCCTTTGAAAGTGCCTTAAGCTACTTGCAAGCATTAGGAAGAAACTCACATGCGTTTCTCTGAAATAGAAGCAGACTGTTCAAACACTTCAATTCACTGTCCGAGGTGAATGGAGTGTTGCTTCACTTTCTAAATTCTGTCCTTTCAGAGAAAATCACTTTCCTTTGAAAGTGCCTTAAACTACTTTCAAGCATTCACAAGAAACTCACATGCGTTTCTCTGAAAGAGAAGCAGTCTGTTCCAACACTTCAATTCACTGTGCGAAGTGAATGGAGTGTTGCTTCAGTTTCTAAATGCTGTCCTTTCAGAGAAAATCACTTTCCTTTGAAAGTGCCTTAAGCCACTTGCAAGCATTCACAAGAAACACTAATGCGTTTCTATGAAAGAGAAGCACTCTGTGCCAACACTTCAATTCACTGCACGAAGGGAATGGAGTGTTGCTTCACTTTCTAAATGCTGTCCTTTCAGAGAAAATCACTTTCCTTTGAAAGTGCCTTAAACTACTTTCAAGCATTCACAAAAAACTCACATGCGTTTCTCTGAAAGATAAGCAGTCTGTTCCAACACTTCAATTCACTGTGCGAAGTGAATGGAGTGTTGCTTCACTTTCTAAATGCTGTCCTTTCAGAAAAATCACTTTCCTTTGAAAGTGCCTTAAGCTACTTGCAAGCATTAGGAAGAAATTCACATGCGTTTCTCTGAAAGAGAAGCAGACTGTTCAAACACTTCAATTCACTGTGCGAAGTGAATGGAGTGTTGCTTCACTTTCTAAATGCTGTCCTTTCAGAGAAAATCACTTTCCCTTGAAAGTGCCTTAAGCTACTTGCAAGCATTAGGAAGAAACTCACATGCGTTTCTCTGAAAGAGAAGCAGTCTGTTCCAACACTTCAATTCACTGTGCGAAGTGAATGGAGTGTTGCATCACTTTCTAAATTCTGTCCTTTCAGAGAAAATCACTTTCCTTTGAAAGTGCCTTAAACTACTTTCAAGCATTCACAAAAAACTCACATGCGTTTCTCTGAAAGAGAAGCAGTCTGTTCCAACACTTCAATTCACTGTGCGAAGTGAATGGAGTGTTGCTTCAGTTTCTAAATGCTGTCCTTTCAGAGAAAATCACTTTCCTTTGAAAGTGCCTTAAGCTTCTTACAAGCATTCACCAGAAACTCACATGCGTTTCTCTGAAAGAGAAGCAGTCTGTTCCAACACTTCAATTCACTGTGCGAAGTGAATGGAGTGTTGCTTCACTTTCTAAATGCTGTCCTTTCAGAGAAAATTACTTTCCTTTGAAAGTGCCTTAAGCTACTTGCAAGCATTAGGAAGAAACTCACATGCGTTTCTCTGAAAGAGAAGCAGTCTGTTCCAACACTTCAATTCACTGCACGAAGGGAATGGAGTGTTGCTTCACTTTCTAAATGCTGTCCTTTCAGAGAAAATCACTTTCCTTTGAAAGTGCCTTAAGCTACTTACAAGCATTCAACAGAAACTCACATGCGTTTCTCTGAAAGAGAAGCAGTCTGTTCCAACACTTCAATTCACTGTGCGAAGTGAATGGAGTGTTGCTTCCCTTTCTAAATGCTGTCCTTTCAGAGAAAATCACTTTCCTTTGAAAGTGCCTTAAGCTACTTACAAGCATTCACCAGAAACTCACATGCATTTCTCTGAAAGAGAAGCAGTCTGTTCCAATACTTCAATTCACTCTGCGAAGTGAATGGAGTGTTGCTTCCCTTTCTAAATGCTGTCCTTTCAGAGAAAATCACTTTCCTTTTAAAGTGCCTTAAGGTACTTACAAGCATTCAACAAAAACTCACATGCATTTCTCTGAAAGAGAAGCAGTCTGTTCCAACACTTCAATTCACTGTGTGAAGTGAATGGAGTGTTGCTTCAGTTTCTAAATGCTGTCCTTTCAGAGAAAATCACTTTCCTTTGAAAGTGCCTTAAGCCACTTGCAAGCATTCACAAGAAACACTAATGCGTTTCTATGAAAGAGAAGCACTCTGTTCCAACACTTCAATTCACTGCACGAAGGGAATGGAGTGTTGCTTCACTTTCTAAATGCTGTCCTTTCAGAGAAAATCACTTTCCTTTGAAAGTGCCTTAAGCTACTTACAAGCATTAGGAAGAATCTCACATGCGTTTCTCTGAAAGAGAAGCAGTCTGTTCCAACACTTCAATTCACTGTCCGAGGTGAATGGAGTGTTGCATCACTTTCTAAATTCTGTCCTTTCAGAGAAAATCACTTTCCTTTGAAAGTGCCTTAAACTACTTTCAAGCATTCACAAAAAACTCACATGCGTTTCTCTGAAAGAGAAGCAGTCTGTTCCAACACTTCAATTCACTGTGCGAAGTGAATGGAGTGTTGCTTCAGTTTCTAAATGCTGTCCTTTCAGAGAAAATCACTTTCCTTTGAAAGTGCCTTAAGCTTCTTACAAGCATTCACCAGAAACTCACATGCATTTCTCTGAAAGAGAAGCAGTCTGTTCCAACACTTCAATTCACTGTGCGAAGTGAATGGAGTGTTGCTTCACTTTCTAAATGCTGTCCTTTCAGAGAAAATCACTTTCCTTTGAAAGTGCCTTAAGCTACTTGCAAGCATTAGGAAGAAACTCACATGCGTTTCTCTGAAATAGAAGCAGACTGTTCAAACACTTCAATTCACTGTGCGAGGTGAATGGAGTGTTGCTTCACTTTCTAAATTCTGTCCTTTCAGAGAAAATCACTTTCCTTTGAAAGTGCCTTAAACTACTTTCAAGCATTCACAAGAAACTCACATGCGTTTCTCTGAAAGAGAAGCAGTCTGTTCCAACACTTCAATTCACTGTGCGAAGTGAATGGAGTGTTGCTTCAGTTTCTAAATGCTGTCCTTTCAGAGAAAATCACTTTCCTTTGAAAGTGCCTTAAGCCACTTGCAAGCATTCACAAGAAACACTAATGCGTTTCTATGAAAGAGAAGCACTCTGTGCCAACACTTCAATTCACTGCACGAAGGGAATGGAGTGTTGCTTCACTTTCTAAATTCTGTCCTTTCAGAGAAAATCACTTTCCTTTGAAAGTGCCTTAAACTACTTTCAAGCATTCACAAAAAACTCACATGCCTTTCTCTGAAAGATAAGCAGTCTGTTCCAACACTTCAATTCACTGTGCGAAGTGAATGGAGTGTTGCTTCACTTTCTAAATGCTGTCCTTTCAGAGAAAATCACTTTCCTTTGAAAGTGCCTTAAGCTACTTGCAAGCATTAGGAAGAAATTCACATGCGTTTCTCTGAAAGAGAAGCAGACTGTTCAAACACTTCAATTCACTGTGCGAAGTGAATGGAGTGTTGCTTCACTTTCTAAATGCTGTCCTTTCAGAGAAAATCACTTTCCCTTGAAAGTGCCTTAAGCTACTTGCAAGCATTAGGAAGAAACTCACATGCGTTTCTCTGAAAGAGAAGCAGTCTGTTCCAACACTTCAATTCACTGTGCGAAGTGAATGGAGTGTTGCTTCACTTTCTAAATGCTGTCCTTTCAGAGAAAATCACTTTCCTTTGAAAGTGCCTTAAGCTACTTACAAGCATTCACCTGAAACTCACATGCGTTTCTCTGAAAGAGAAGCAGTCTGTTCCAACACTTCAATTCACTGTGCGAAGTGAATGGAGTGTTGCTTCACTTTCTAAATGCTGTCCTTTCAGAGAAAATCACTTTCCCTTGAAAGTGCCTTAAGCTACTTGCAAGCATTAGGAAGAAACTCACATGCGTTTCTCTGAAAGAGAAGCAGTCTGTTCCAACACTTCAATTCACTGCACGAAGGGAATGGAGTGTTGCTTCACTTTCTAAATGCTGTCCTTTCAGAGAAAATCACTTTCCTTTGAAAGTGCCTTAAGCTACTTACAAGCATTCAACAGAAACTCACATGCGTTTCTCTGAAAGAGAAGCAGTCTGTTCCAACACTTCAATTCACTGTGCGAAGTGAATGGAGTGTTGCTTCAGTTTCTAAATGCTGTCCTTTCAGAGAAAATCACTTTCCTTTGAAAGTGCCTTAAGCTTCTTACAAGCATTCACCAGAAACTCACATGCATTTCTCTGAAAGAGAAGCAGTCTGTTCCAACACTTCAATTCACTGTGCGAAGTGAATGGAGTGTTGCTTCACTTTCTAAATGCTGTCCTTTCAGAGAAAATCACTTTCCTTTGAAAGTGCCTTAAGCTACTTGCAAGCATTAGGAAGAAACTCACATGCGTTTCTCTGAAATAGAAGCAGACTGTTCAAACACTTCAATTCACTGTCCGAGGTGAATGGAGTGTTGCTTCACTTTCTAAATTCTGTCCTTTCAGAGAAAATCACTTTCCTTTGAAAGTGCCTTAAACTACTTTCAAGCATTCACAAGAAACTCACATGCGTTTCTCTGAAAGAGAAGCAGTCTGTTCCAACACTTCAATTCACTGTGCGAAGTGAATGGAGTGTTGCTTCAGTTTCTAAATGCTGTCCTTTCAGAGAAAATCACTTTCCTTTGAAAGTGCCTTAAGCCACTTGCAAGCATTCACAAGAAACACTAATGCGTTTCTATGAAGGAGAAGCACTCTGTGCCAACACTTCAATTCACTGCACGAAGGGAATGGAGTGTTGCTTCACTTTCTAAATGCTGTCCTTTCAGAGAAAATCACTTTCCTTTGAAAGTGCCTTAAACTAATTTCAAGCATTCACAAAAAACTCACATGCGTTTCTCTGAAAGATAAGCAGTCTGTTCCAACACTTCAATTCACTGTGCGAAGTGAATGGAGTGTTGCTTCACTTTCTAAATGCTGTCCTTTCAGAGAAAATCACTTTCCTTTGAAAGTTCCTTAAGCTACTTGCAAGCATTAGGAAGAAATTCACATGCGTTTCTCTGAAAGAGAAGCAGACTGTTCAAACACTTCAATTCACTGTGCGAAGTGAATGGAGTGTTGCTTCACTTTCTAAATGCTGTCCTTTCAGAGAAAATCACTTTCCCTTGAAAGTGCCTTAAGCTACTTGCAAGCATTAGGAAGAAACTCACATGCGTTTCTCTGAAAGAGAAGCAGTCTGTTCCAACACTTCAATTCACTGTGCGAAGTGAATGGAGTGTTGCTTCACTTTCTAAATGCTGTCCTTTCAGAGAAAATCACTTTCCTTTGAAAGTGCCTTAAGCTACTTACAAGCATTCACCTGAAACTCACATGCGTTTCTCTGAAAGAGAAGCAGTCTGTTCCAACACTTCAATTCACTGTGCGAAGTGAATGGAGTGTTGCTTCACTTTCTAAATGCTGTCCTTTCAGAGAAAATCACTTTCCCTTGAAAGTGCCTTAAGCTACTTGCAAGCATTAGGAAGAAACTCACATGCGTTTCTCTGAAAGAGAAGCAGTCTGTTCCAACACTTCAATTCACTGCACGAAGGGAATGGAGTGTTGCTTCACTTTCTAAATGCTGTCCTTTCAGAGAAAATCACTTTCCTTTGAAAGTGCCTTAAGCTACTTACAAGCATTCAACAGAAACTCACATGCGTTTCTCTGAAAGAGAAGCAGTCTGTTCCAACACTTCAATTCACTGTGCGAAGTGAATGGAGTGTTGCCTCACTTTCTAAATGCTGTCCTTTCAGAGAAAATCATTTTCCTTTGAAAGTGCCTTAAGCTACTTACAAGCATTCACCAGAAACTCACATGCATTTCTCTGAAAGAGAAGCAGTCTGTTCCAATACTTCAATTCACTCTGCGAAGTGAATGGAGTGTTGCTTCACTTTCTAAATGCTGTCCTTTCAGAGAAAATCACTTTCCTTTGAAAGTGCCTTAAGGTACTTACAAGCATTCAACAGAAACCCACATGCATTTCTCTGAAAGAGAAGCAGTCTGTTCCAACACTTCAATTCACTGTGCGAAGTGAATGGAGTGTTGCTTCACTTTCTAAATTCTGTCCTTTCAGAGAATATCACTTTCCTTTGAAAGTGCCTTAAACTACTTTCAAGCATTCACAAAAAACGCACATGCGTTTCTCTGAAAGAGAAGCAGTCTGTTCCAACACTTCAATTCACTGTGCGAAGTGAATGGAGTGTTGCTTCACTTTCTAAATGCTGTCCTTTCAGAGAAAATCACTTTCCTTTGAAAGTGCCTTAAGCAACTTACAAGAATTCACAAGAAACTCACATGCGTTTCTCTGAAAGAGAAGCAGTCTGTTCCAACACTTCAATTCACTGTGCGAAGTGAATGGAGTGTTGCTTCACTTTCTAAATGCTGTCCTCTCAGAGAAAATCACTTTCCTTTGAAAGTTCCTTAAGCTTCTTACAAGCATTCACAATAAACACTAATGCGTTTCTATGAAAGAGAAGCAGTCTGTTCCAACACTTCAATTCATTGCGCGAAGGGAATGGAGTTTTGCTTTACTTTCTAAATGCTGTCCTTTCAGAGAAAATCACTTTCCTTTGAAAGAGCCTTAAGCTACTGACAAGCATTCACCAGAAACTCACATGCATTTCTCTGAAAGATATGCAGTCTGTTCCAAAACTTCAATTCACTGTACAAAGTGAATGTAGTGTTGCTTCACTTTCTAAATGCTGTCCTTTCAGAGAAAATCACTTTCCTTTGAAAGTGCCTTAAGCAACTTGCAAGCATTCACAAGAAACTCACATGCGTTTCTCTGAAAGAGAAGCAGTCTGTTCCAACACTTCTATTCACTGTGCGAAGTGAATGGAGTGTTGCTTCACTTTCTAAATGCTGTCCTTTCAGAGAAAATCACTTTCCTTTGAAAGTGCCTTAAGCTACTTGCAAGCATTAGGAAGAAGCTCACATGCGTTTCTCTGAAAGAGAAGCAGACTGTTCCAACACTTCAATTCACTGTGCGAAGTGAATGGAGTGTTGCTTCAGTTTCTAAATGCTGTCCTTTCAGAGAAAATCACTTTCCTTTGAAAGTGCCTTAAGCCACTTGCAAGCATTCACAAGAAACACTAATGCGTTTCTATGAAAGAGAAGGACTCTGTGCCAACACTTCAATTCACTGCACGAAGGGAATGGAGTGTTGCTTCACTTTCTAAATGCTGTCCTTTCAGAGAAAATCACTTTCCTTTGAAAGTGCCTTAAGCTACTTACAAGCATTCAACAGAAACTCACATGCGTTTCTCTGAAAGAGAAGCAGTCTGTTCCAACACTTCAATTCACTGTGCGAAGTGAATGGAGTGTTGCCTCACTTTCTAAATGCTGTCCTTTCAGAGAAAATCATTTTCCTTTGAAAGTGCCTTAAGCTACTTACAAGCATTCACCAGAAACTCACATGCATTTCTCTGAAAGAGAAGCAGTCTGTTCCAATACTTCAATTCACTCTGCGAAGTGAATGGAGTGTTGCTTCACTTTCTAAATGCTGTCCTTTCAGAGAAAATCACTTTCCTTTGAAAGTGCCTTAAGGTACTTACAAGCATTCAACAGAAACCCACATGCATTTCTCTGAAAGAGAAGCAGTCTGTTCCAACACTTCAATTCACTGTGCGAAGTGAATGGAGTGTTGCTTCACTTTCTAAATTCTGTCCTTTCAGAGAAAATCACTTTCCTTTGAAAGTGCCTTAAACTACTTTCAAGCATTCACAAAAAACGCACATGCGTTTCTCTGAAAGAGAAGCAGTCTGTTCCAACACTTCAATTCACTGTGCGAAGTGAATGGAGTGTTGCTTCACTTTCTAAATGCTGTCCTTTCAGAGAAAATCACTTTCCTTTGAAAGTGCCTTAAGCAACTTGCAAGAATTCACAAGAAACTCACATGCGTTTCTCTGAAAGAGAAGCAGTCTGTTCCAACACTTCAATTCACTGTGCGAAGTGAATGGAGTGTTGCTTCACTTTCTAAATGCTGTCCTCTCAGAGAAAATCACTTTCCTTTGAAAGTTCCTTAAGCTTCTTACAAGCATTCACAAGAAACACTAATGCGTTTCTATGAAAGAGAAGCAGTCTGTTCCAACACTTCAATTCATTGCGCGAAGGGAATGGAGTTTTGCTTTACTTTCTAAATGCTGTCCTTTCAGAGAAAATCACTTTCCTTTGAAAGAGCCTTAAGCTACTGACAAGCATTCACCAGAAACTCACATGCGTTTCTCTGAAAGAGAAGCAGTCTGTTCCAACACTTCAATTCACTGTGCGAAGTGAATGGAGGGTTGCTTCAGTTTCTAAATGCTGTCCTTTCAGAGAAAATCACTTTCCTTTGAAAGTACCTTAAGCTACTTGCAAGCATTAGGAAGAAACTCACCTGCGTTTCTCTGAAAGAGAAGCAGACTGTTCAAACACTTCAATTCACTGTGCGAAGTGAATGGAGTGTTGCTTCACTTTCTAAATTCTGTCCTTTCAGAGAAAATCACTTTCCTGTGAAAGTGCCTTATACTACTTTCAAGCATTCACAAAAAATTCACATGCGTTTCTCTGAAAGAGAAGCAGTCTGTTCCAACACTTCAATTCACTGTGCGAAGTGAATGGAGTGTTGCTTCAGTTTCTAAATGCTGTCCTTTCAGAGAAAATCACTTTCCTTTGAAAGTGCCTTAAGCTTCTTACAAGCATTCACAAGAAACACTAATGCGTTTCTATGAAAGAGAAGCAGTCTGTTCCAATACTTTAATTCACTCTGCGAAGTGAATGGAGTGTTGCTTCACTTTCCAAATGCTGTCCTTTCAGAGAAAATCACTTTCCTTTGAAAGTGCCTTAAGCTACTTGCAAGCATTCAACAGAAACTCACATGCATTTCTCTGAAAGAGAAGCATTCTGTTCCAACACTTCAATTCACTGTGCGAAGTGAATGGAGTGTTGCTTCACTTTCTAAATGCTGTCCTTTCAGAGAAAATCACTTTCCTTTGAAAGTGCCTTAAGCTACTTACAAGCATTCACCAGAAACTCACATGCGTTTCTCTGAAAGAGAAGCAGTCTGTTCCAACACTTCAATTCACTGTGCGAAGTGAATGGAGTGTTGCTTCACTTTCTAAATGCTGTCCTTTCAGAGAAAATCACTTTCCCTTGAAAGTGCCTTAAGCTTCTTACAAGCATTCAACAGAAACTCACATGCGTTTCTCTGAAAGAGAAGCAGTCTGTTCCAACACTTCAATTCACTGTGCGAAGTGAATGGAGTGTTGCTTCACTTTCTAAATGCTGTCCTTTCAGAGAAAATCACTTTCCTTTGAAAGTGCCTTAAGCTACTTGCAAGCATTAGGAAGAAACTCACATGCGTTTCTCTGAAAGAGAAGCAGTCTGTTCCAACACTTCCATTCACTGCACGAAGGGAATGGAGTGTTGCTTCACTTTCTAAATGCTGTCCTTTCAGAGAAAATCACTTTCCTTTGAAAGTGCCTTAAGCTACTTACAAGCATTCAACAGAAACTCACATGCGTTTCTCTGAAATAGAAGCAGTCTGTTCCAACACTTCAATTCACTGTGCGAAGTGAATGGAGTGTTGCTTCCCTTTCTAAATGCTGTCCTTTCAGAGAAAATCACTTTCCTTTGAAAGTGCCTTAAGCTACTTACAAGCATTCACCAGAAACTCACATGCATTTCTCTGAAAGAGAAGCAGTCTGTTCCAATACTTCAATTCACTCTGCGAAGTGAATGGAGTGTTGCTTCACTTTCTAAATGCTGTCCTTTCAGAGAAAATCACTTTCCTTTTAAAGTGCCTTAAGGTACTTACAAGCATTCAACAAAAACTCACATGCATTTCTCTGAAAGAGAAGCAGTCTGTTCCAACACTTCAATTCACTGTGTGAAGTGAATGGAGTGTTGCTTCAGTTTCTAAATGCTGTCCTTTCAGAGAAAATCACTTTCCTTTGAAAGTGCCTTAAGCCACTTGCAAGCATTCACAAGAAACACTAATGCGTTTCTATGAAAGAGAAGCACTCTGTTCCAACACTTCAATTCACTGCACGAAGGGAATGGAGTGTTGCTTCACTTTCTAAATGCTGTCCTTTCAGAGAAAATCACTTTCCTTTGAAAGTGCCTTAAGCTACTTACAAGCATTAGGAAGAATCTCACATGCGTTTCTCTGAAAGAGAAGCAGTCTGTTCCAACACTTCAATTCACTGTCCGAGGTGAATGGAGTGTTGCATCACTTTCTAAATTCTGTCCTTTCAGAGAAAATCACTTTCCTTTGAAAGTGCCTTAAACTACTTTCAAGCATTCACAAAAAACTCACATGCGTTTCTCTGAAAGAGAAGCAGTCTGTTCCAACACTTCAATTCACTGTGCGAAGTGAATGGAGTGTTGCTTCAGTTTCTAAATGCTGTCCTTTCAGAGAAAATCACTTTCCTTTGAAAGTGCCTTAAGCTTCTTACAAGCATTCACCAGAAACTCACATGCATTTCTCTGAAAGAGAAGCAGTCTGTTCCAACACTTCAATTCACTGTGCGAAGTGAATGGAGTGTTGCTTCACTTTCTAAATGCTGTCCTTTCAGAGAAAATCACTTTCCTTTGAAAGTGCCTTAAGCTACTTGCAAGCATTAGGAAGAAACTCACATGCGTTTCTCTGAAATAGAAGCAGACTGTTCAAACACTTCAATTCACTGTGCGAGGTGAATGGAGTGTTGCTTCACTTTCTAAATTCTGTCCTTTCAGAGAAAATCACTTTCCTTTGAAAGTGCCTTAAACTACTTTCAAGCATTCACAAGAAACTCACATGCGTTTCTCTGAAAGAGAAGCAGTCTGTTCCAACACTTCAATTCCCTGTGCGAAGTGAATGGAGTGTTGCTTCAGTTTCTAAATGCTGTCCTTTCAGAGAAAATCACTTTCCTTTGAAAGTGCCTTAAGCCACTTGCAAGCATTCACAAGAAACACTAATGCGTTTCTATGAAAGAGAAGCACTCTGTGCCAACACTTCAATTCACTGCACGAAGGGAATGGAGTGTTGCTTCACTTTCTAAATGCTGTCCTTTCAGAGAAAATCACTTTCCTTTGAAAGTGCCTTAAACTACTTTCAAGCATTCACAAAAAACTCACATGCGTTTCTCTGAAAGATAAGCAGTCTGTTCCAACACTTCAATTCACTGTGCGAAGTGAATGGAGTGTTGCTTCACTTTCTAAATGCTGTCCTTTCAGAGAAAATCACTTTCCTTTGAAAGTGCCTTAAGCTACTTGCAAGCATTAGGAAGAAATTCACATGCGTTTCTCTGAAAGAGAAGCAGACTGTTCAAACACTTCAATTCACTGTGCGAAGTGAATGGAGTGTTGCTTCACTTTCTAAATGCTGTCCTTTCAGAGAAAATCACTTTCCCTTGAAAGTGCCTTAAGCTACTTGCAAGCATTAGGAAGAAACTCACATGCGTTTCTCTGAAAGAGAAGCAGTCTGTTCCAACACTTCAATTCACTGTGCGAAGTGAATGGAGTGTTGCTTCACTTTCTAAATGCTGTCCTTTCAGAGAAAATCACTTTCCTTTGAAAGTGCCTTAAGCTACTTACAAGCATTCACCTGAAACTCACATGCGTTTCTCTGAAAGAGAAGCAGTCTGTTCCAACACTTCAATTCACTGTGCGAAGTGAATGGAGTGTTGCTTCACTTTCTAAATGCTGTCCTTTCAGAGAAAATCACTTTCCCTTGAAAGTGCCTTAAGCTACTTGCAAGCATTAGGAAGAAACTCACATGCGTTTCTCTGAAAGAGAAGCAGTCTGTTCCAACACTTCAATTCACTGCACGAAGGGAATGGAGTGTTGCTTCACTTTCTAAATGCTGTCCTTTCAGAGAAAATCACTTTCCTTTGAAAGTGCCTTAAGCTACTTACAAGCATTCAACAGAAACTCACATGCGTTTCTCTGAAAGAGAAGCAGTCTGTTCCAACACTTCAATTCACTGTGCGAAGTGAATGGAGTGTTGCCTCACTTTCTAAATGCTGTCCTTTCAGAGAAAATCATTTTCCTTTGAAAGTGCCTTAAGCTACTTACAAGCATTCACCAGAAACTCACATGCATTTCTCTGAAAGAGAAGCAGTCTGTTCCAATACTTCAATTCACTCTGCGAAGTGAATGGAGTGTTGCTTCACTTTCTAAATGCTGTCCTTTCAGAGAAAATCACTTTCCTTTGAAAGTGCCTTAAGGTACTTACAAGCATTCAACAGAAACCCACATGCATTTCTCTGAAAGAGAAGCAGTCTGTTCCAACACTTCAATTCACTGTGCGAAGTGAATGGAGTGTTGCTTCACTTTCTAAATTCTGTCCTTTCAGAGAAAATCACTTTCCTTTGAAAGTGCCTTAAACTACTTTCAAGCATTCACAAAAAACGCACATGCGTTTCTCTGAAAGAGAAGCAGTCTGTTCCAACACTTCAATTCACTGTGCGAAGTTAATGGAGTGTTGCTTCACTTTCTAAATGCTGTCCTTTCAGAGAAAATCACTTTCCTTTGAAAGTGCCTTAAGCAACTTGCAAGAATTCACAAGAAACTCACATGCGTTTCTCTGAAAGAGAAGCAGTCTGTTCCAACACTTCAATTCACTGTGCGAAGTGAATGGAGTGTTGCTTCACTTTCGAAATGCTGTCCTCTCAGAGAAAATCACTTTCCTTTGAAATTTCCTTAAGCTTCTTACAAGCATTCACAAGAAACACTAATGCGTTTCTATGAAAGAGAAGCAGTCTGTTCCAACACTTCAATTCATTGCGCGAAGGGAATGGTGTTTTGCTTTACTTTCTAAATGCTGTCCTTTCAGAGAAAATCACTTTCCTTTGAAAGAGCCTTAAGCTACTGACAAGCATTCACCAGAAACTCACATGCATTTCTCTGAAAGAGATGCAGTCTGTTCCAACACTTCAATTCACTGTACAAAGTGAATGTAGTGTTGCTTCACTTTCTAAATGCTGTCCTTTCAGAGAAAATCACTTTCCTTTGAAAGTGCCTTAAGCAACTTGCAAGCATTCACAAGAAACTCACATGCGTTTCTCTGAAAGAGAAGCAGTCTGTTCCAACACTTCTATTCACTGTGCGAAGTGAATGGAGTGTTGCTTCACTTTCTAAATGCTGTCCTTTCAGAGAAAATCACTTTCCTTTGAAAGTGCCTTAAGCTACTTGCAAGCATTAGGAAGAAGCTCACATGCGTTTCTCTGAAAGAGAAGCAGACTGTTCCAACACTTCAATTCACTGTGCGAAGTGAATGGAGTGTTGCTTCAGTTTCTAAATGCTGTCCTTTCAGAGAAAATCACTTTCCTTTGAAAGTGCCTTAAGCCACTTGCAAGCATTCACAAGAAACACTAATGCGTTTCTATGAAAGAGAAGGACTCTGTGCCAACACTTCAATTCACTGCACGAAGGGAATGGAGTGTTGCTTCACTTTCTAAATGCTGTCCTTTCAGAGAAAATCACTTTCCTTTGAAAGTGCCTTAATCTACTTACAAGCATTAGGAAGAAATTCACATGCGTTTCTCTGAAAGAGAAGCAGTCTGTTCCAACACTTCAATTCACTGTGCGAAGTGAATGGAGTGTTGCTTCAGTTTCTAAATGCTGTCCTTTCAGAGAAAATCACTTTCCTTTGAAAGTGCCTTAAGCTTCTTACAAGCATTCACCAGAAACTCACATGCGTTTCTCTGAAAGAGAAGCAGTCTGTTCCAACACTTCAATTCACTGTGCGAAGTGAATGGAGGGTTGCTTCAGTTTCTAAATGCTGTCCTTTCAGAGAAAATCACTTTCCTTTGAAAGTACCTTAAGCTACTTGCAAGCATTAGGAAGAAACTCACCTGCGTTTCTCTGAAAGAGAAGCAGACTGTTCAAACACTTCAATTCACTGTGCGAAGTGAATGGAGTGTTGCTTCACTTTCTAAATTCTGTCCTTTCAGAGAAAATCACTTTCCTGTGAAAGTGCCTTATACTACTTTCAAGCATTCACAAAAAATTCACATGCGTTTCTCTGAAAGAGAAGCAGTCTGTTCCAACACTTCAATTCACTGTGCGAAGTGAATGGAGTGTTGCTTCAGTTTCTAAATGCTGTCCTTTCAGAGAAAATCACTTTCCTTTGAAAGTGCCTTAAGCAACTTGCAAGAATTCACAAGAAACTCACATGCGTTTCTCTGAAAGAGAAGCAGTCTGTTCCAACACTTCAATTCACTGTGCGAAGTGAATGGAGTGTTGCTTCACTTTCTAAATGCTGTCCTTTCAGAGAAAATCACTTTCCTTTGAAAGTGCCTTAAGCTACTTACAAGCATTCACCAGAAACTCACATGCATTTCTCTGAAAGAGAAGCAGTCTGTTCCAATACTTCAATTCACTCTGCGAAGTGAATGGAGTGTTGCTTCACTTTCTAAATGCTGTCCTTTCAGAGAAAATCACTTTCCTTTGAAAGAGCCTTAAGCTACTTACAAGCATTCAACAGAAACTCACATGCATTTCTCTGAAAGAGAAGCAGTCTGTTCCAACACTTCAATTCACTGTGCGAAGTGAATGGAGTGTTGCTTCAGTTTCTAAATGCTGTCCTTTCAGAGAAAATCACTTTCCTTTGAAAGTGCCTTAAGCTTCTTACAAGCATTCACCAGAAACTCACATGCGTTTCTCTGAAAGAGAAGCAGTCTGTTCCAACACTTCAATTCACTGTGCGAAGTGAATGGAGTGTTGCTTCACTTTCTAAATGCTGTCCTTTCAGAGAAAATCACTTTCCTTTGAAAGTGCCTTAAGCTACTTGCAAGCATTAGGAAGAAACTCACATGCGTTTCTCTGAAAGAGAAGCAGACTGTTCAAACACTTCAATTCACTGTGCGAAGTGAATGGAGTGTTGCTTCACTTTCTAAATTCTGTCCTTTCAGAGAAAATCACTTTCCTTTGAAAGTGCCTTAAACTACTTTCAAGCATTCACAAAAAACTCACATGCGTTTCTCTGAAAGAGAAGCAGTCTGTTCCAACACTTCAATTCACTGTGCGAAGTGAATGGAGTGTTGCTTCACTTTCTAAATGCTGTCCTTTCAGAGAAAATCACTTTCCTTTGAAAGTGCCTTAAGCAACTTGCAAGAATTCACAAGAAACTCACATGCGTTTCTCTGAAAGAGAAGCAGTCTGTTCCAACACTTCAATTCACTGTGCGAAGTGAATGGAGTGTTGCTTCACTTTCTAAATGCTGTCCTTTCAGAGAAAATCACTTTCCTTTGAAAGTGCCTTAAGCTTCTTACAAGCATTCACAAGAAACACTAATGCGTTTCTATGAAAGAGAAGCAGTCTGTTCCAATACTTCAATTCACTGTGCGAAGTGAATGGAGTGTTGCTTCACTTTCTAAATTCTGTCCTTTCAGAGAAAATCACTTTCCTTTGAAAGTGCCTTAAACTACTTTCAAGCATTCACAAAAAACTCACATGCGTTTCTCTGAAAGAGAAGCAGTCTGTTCCAACATTTCAATTCACTCTGCGAAGTGAATGGAGTGTTGCTTCACTTTCTAAATGCTGTCCTTTCAGAGAAAATCACTTTCCTTTGAAAGAGCCTTAAGCTACTTACAAGCATTCAACAGAAACTCACATGCATTTCTCTGAAAGAGAAGCAGTCTGTTCCAACACTTCAATTCACTGTGCGAAGTGAATGGAGTGTTGCTTCAGTTTCTAAATGCTGTCCTTTCAGAGAAAATCACTTTCCTTTGAAAGTGCCTTAAGCTTCTTACAAGCATTCACCAGAAACTCACATGCGTTTCTCTGAAAGAGAAGCAGTCTGTTCCAACACTTCAATTCACTGTGCGAAGTGAATGGAGTGTTGCTTCACTTTCTAAATGCTGTCCTTTCAGAGAAAATCACTTTCCTTTGAAAGTGCCTTAAGCTACTTGCAAGCATTAGGAAGAAACTCACATGCGTTTCTCTGAAAGAGAAGCAGACTGTTCAAACACTTCAATTCACTGTGCGAAGTGAATGGAGTGTTGCTTCACTTTCTAAATTCTGTCCTTTCAGAGAAAATCACTTTCCTTTGAAAGTGCCTTAAACTACTTTCAAGCATTCACAAAAAACTCACATGCGTTTCTCTGAAAGAGAAGCAGTCTGTTCCAACACTTCAATTCACTGTGCGAAGTGAATGGAGTGTTGCTTCACTTTCTAAATGCTGTCCTTTCAGAGAAAATCACTTTCCTTTGAAAGTGCCTTAAGCAACTTGCAAGAATTCACAAGAAACTCACATGCGTTTCTCTGAAAGAGAAGCAGTCTGTTCCAACACTTCAATTCACTGTGCGAAGTGAATGGAGTGTTGCTTCACTTTCTAAATGCTGTCCTTTCAGAGAAAATCACTTTCCTTTGAAAGTGCCTTAAGCTTCTTACAAGCATTCACAAGAAACACTAATGCGTTTCTATGAAAGAGAAGCAGTCTGTTCCAATACTTCAATTCACTGTGCGAAGTGAATGGAGTGTTGCTTCACTTTCTAAATTCTGTCCTTTCAGAGAAAATCACTTTCCTTTGAAAGTGCCTTAAACTACTTTCAAGCATTCACAAAAAACTCACATGCGTTTCTCTGAAAGAGAAGCAGTCTGTTCCAACACTTCAATTCACTGTGCGAAGTGAATGGAGTGTTGCTTCACTTTCTAAATGCTGTCCTTTCAGAGAAAATCACTTTCCTTTGAAAGAGCCTTAAGCTACTTACAAGCATTCAACAGAAACTCACATGCATTTCTCTGAAAGAGAAGCAGTCTGTTCCAACACTTCAATTCACTGTGCGAAGTGAATGGAGTGTTGCTTCAGTTTCTAAATGCTGTCCTTTCAGAGAAAATCACTTTCCTTTGAAAGTGCCTTAAGCTTCTTACAAGCATTCACCAGAAACTCACATGCGTTTCTCTGAAAGAGAAGCAGTCTGTTCCAACACTTCAATTCACTGTGCGAAGTGAATGGAGTGTTGCTTCACTTTCTAAATGCTGTCCTTTCAGAGAAAATCACTTTCCTTTGAAAGTGCCTTAAGCTACTTGCAAGCATTAGGAAGAAACTCACATGCGTTTCTCTGAAAGAGAAGCAGACTGTTCAAACACTTCAATTCACTGTGCGAAGTGAATGGAGTGTTGCTTCACTTTCTAAATTCTGTCCTTTCAGAGAAAATCACTTTCCTTTGAAAGTGCCTTAAACTACTTTCAAGCATTCACAAAAAACTCACATGCGTTTCTCTGAAAGAGAAGCAGTCTGTTCCAACACTTCAATTCACTGTGCGAAGTGAATGGAGTGTTGCTTCACTTTCTAAATGCTGTCCTTTCAGAGAAAATCACTTTCCTTTGAAAGTGCCTTAAGCAACTTGCAAGAATTCACAAGAAACTCACATGCGTTTCTCTGAAAGAGAAGCAGTCTGTTCCAACACTTCAATTCACTGTGCGAAGTGAATGGAGTGTTGCTTCACTTTCTAAATGCTGTCCTTTCAGAGAAAATCACTTTCCTTTGAAAGTGCCTTAAGCTTCTTACAAGCATTCACAAGAAACACTAATGCGTTTCTATGAAAGAGAAGCAGTCTGTTCCAATACTTCAATTCACTGTGCGAAGTGAATGGAGTGTTGCTTCACTTTCTAAATTCTGTCCTTTCAGAGAAAATCACTTTCCTTTGAAAGTGCCTTAAACTACTTTCAAGCATTCACAAAAAACTCACATGCGTTTCTCTGAAAGAGAAGCAGTCTGTTCCAACATTTCAATTCACTCTGCGAAGTGAATGGAGTGTTGCTTCACTTTCTAAATGCTGTCCTTTCAGAGAAAATCACTTTCCTTTGAAAGAGCCTTAAGCTACTTACAAGCATTCAACAGAAACTCACATGCATTTCTCTGAAAGAGAAGCAGTCTGTTCCAACACTTCAATTCACTGTGCGAAGTGAATGGAGTGTTGCTTCAGTTTCTAAATGCTGTCCTTTCAGAGAAAATCACTTTCCTTTGAAAGTGCCTTAAGCTTCTTACAAGCATTCACCAGAAACTCACATGCGTTTCTCTGAAAGAGAAGCAGTCTGTTCCAACACTTCAATTCACTGTGCGAAGTGAATGGAGTGTTGCTTCACTTTCTAAATGCTGTCCTTTCAGAGAAAATCACTTTCCTTTGAAAGTGCCTTAAGCTACTTGCAAGCATTAGGAAGAAACTCACATGCGTTTCTCTGAAAGAGAAGCAGACTGTTCAAACACTTCAATTCACTGTGCGAAGTGAATGGAGTGTTGCTTCACTTTCTAAATTCTGTCCTTTCAGAGAAAATCACTTTCCTTTGAAAGTGCCTTAAACTACTTTCAAGCATTCACAAAAAACTCACATGCGTTTCTCTGAAAGAGAAGCAGTCTGTTCCAACACTTCAATTCACTGTGCGAAGTGAATGGAGTGTTGCTTCACTTTCTAAATGCTGTCCTTTCAGAGAAAATCACTTTCCTTTGAAAGTGCCTTAAGCAACTTGCAAGAATTCACAAGAAACTCACATGCGTTTCTCTGAAAGAGAAGCAGTCTGTTCCAACACTTCAATTCACTGTGCGAAGTGAATGGAGTGTTGCTTCACTTTCTAAATGCTGTCCTTTCAGAGAAAATCACTTTCCTTTGAAAGTGCCTTAAGCTTCTTACAAGCATTCACAAGAAACACTAATGCGTTTCTATGAAAGAGAAGCAGTCTGTTCCAATACTTCAATTCACTGTGCGAAGTGAATGGAGTGTTGCTTCACTTTCTAAATTCTGTCCTTTCAGAGAAAATCACTTTCCTTTGAAAGTGCCTTAAACTACTTTCAAGCATTCACAAAAAACTCACATGCGTTTCTCTGAAAGAGAAGCAGTCTGTTCCAACACTTCAATTCACTGTGCGAAGTGAATGGAGTGTTGCTTCACTTTCTAAATGCTGTCCTTTCAGAGAAAATCACTTTCCTTTGAAAGTGCCTTAAGCAACTTGCAAGAATTCACAAGAAACTCACATGCGTTTCTCTGAAAGAGAAGCAGTCTCTTCCAACACTTCAATTCACTGTGCGAAGTGAATGGAGTGTTGCTTCACTTTCTAAATGCTGTCCTTTCAGAGAAAATCACTTTCCTTTGAAAGTGCCTTAAGCTTCTTACAAGCATTCACAAGAAACACTAATGTGTTTCTATGAAAGAGAAGCAGTCTGTTCCAATACTTCAATTCACTCTGCGAAGTGAATGGAGTGTTGCTTCACTTTCCAAATGCTGTCCTTTCAGAGAAAATCACTTTCCTTTGAAAGTGCCTTAAGCTACTTGCAAGCATTCAACAGAAACTCACATGCATTTCTCTGAAAGAGAAGCAGTCTGTTCCAACACTTCAATTCACTGTGCGAAGTGAATGGAGTGTTGCTTCACTTTCTAAATGCTGTCCTTTCAGAGAAAATCACTTTCCTTTGAAAGTGCCTTAAGCTACTTACAAGCATTCACCAGAAACTCACATGCGTTTCTCTGAAAGAGAAGCAGTCTGTTCCAACACTTCAATTCACTGTGCGAAGTGAATGGAGTGTTGCTTCACTTTCTAAATGCTGTACTTTCAGAGAAAATCACTTTCCCTTGAAAGTGCCTTAAGCTACTTGCAAGCATTAGGAAGAAACTCACATGCGTTTCTCTGAAAGAGAAGCAGTCTGTTCCAACACTTCAATTCACTGCACGAAGGGAATGGAGTGTTGCTTCACTTTCTAAATGCTGTCCTTTCAGAGAAAATCACTTTCCTTTGAAAGTGCCTTAAGCTACTTACAAGCATTCAACAGAAACTCACATGCGTTTCTCTGAAAGAGAAGCAGTCTGTTCCAACACTTCAATTCACTGTGCGAAGTGAATGGAGTGTTGCCTCACTTTCTAAATGCTGTCCTTTCAGAGAAAATCACTTTCCTTTGAAAGTGCCTTAAACTACTTTCAAGCATTCACAAAAAACTCACATGCGTTTCTCTGAAAGAGAAGCAGTCTGTTCCAACACTTCAATTCACTGTGCGAAGTGAATGGAGTGTTGCTTCACTTTCTAAATGCTGTCCTTTCAGAGAAAATCACTTTCCTTTGAAAGTGCCTTAAGCAACTTGCAAGAATTCACAAGAAACTCACATGCGTTTCTCTGAAAGAGAAGCAGTCTGTTCCAACACTTCAATTCACTGTGCGAAGTGAATGGAGTGTTGCTTCACTTTCTAAATGCTGTCCTTTCAGAGAAAATCACTTTCCTTTGAAAGTGCCTTAAGCTTCTTACAAGCATTCACCAGAAACTCACATGCGTTTCTCTGAAAGAGAAGCAGTCTGTTCCAACACTTCAATTCACTGTGCGAAGTGAATGGAGTGTTGCTTCACTTTCTAAATGCTGTCCTTTCAGAGAAAATCACTTTCCTTTGAAAGTGCCTTAAGCTACTTGCAAGCATTAGGAAGAAACTCACATGCGTTTCTCTGAAAGAGAAGCAGACTGTTCAAACACTTCAATTCACTGTGCGAAGTGAATGAAGTGCTGCTTCACTTTCTAAATTCTGTCCTTTCAGAGAAAATCACTTTCCTTTGAAAGTGCCTTAAACTACTTTCAAGCATTCACAAAAAACTCACATGCGTTTCTCTGAAAGAGAAGCAAACTGTTCCAACACTTCAATTCACTGTGCGAAGTGAATGGAGTGTTGCTTCACTTTCTAAATGCTGTCCTTTCAGAGAAAATCACTTTCCTTTGATAGTGCCTTAAGCAACTTGCAAGAATTCACAAGAAACTCACATGCGTTTCTCTGAAAGAGAAGCAGTCTGTTCCAACACTTCAATTCACTGTGCGAAGTGAATGGAGTGTTGCTTCAGTTTCTAAATGCTGTCCTTTCAGAGAAAATCACTTTCCTTTGAAAGTGCCTTAAGCTTCTTACAAGCATTCACAAGAAACACTAATGCGTTTCTATGAAAGAGAAGCAGTCTGTTCCAATACTTTAATTCACTCTGCGAAGTGAATGGAGTGTTGCTTCACTTTCCAAATGCTGTCCTTTCAGAGAAAATCACTTTCCTTTGAAAGTGCCTTAAGCTACTTGCAAGCATTCAACAGAAACTCACATGCATTTCTCTGAAAGAGAAGCATTCTGTTCCAACACTTCAATTCACTGTGCGAAGTGAATGGAGTGTTGCTTCACTTTCTAAATGCTGTCCTTTCAGAGAAAATCACTTTCCTTTGAAAGTGCCTTAAGCTACTTACAAGCATTCACCAGAAACTCACATGCGTTTCTCTGAAAGAGAAGCAGTCTGTTCCAACACTTCAATTCACTGTGCGAAGTGAATGGAGTGTTGCTTCACTTTCTAAATGCTGTCCTTTCAGAGAAAATCACTTTCCCTTGAAAGTGCCTTAAGCTACTTGCAAGCATTAGGAAGAAACTCACATGCGTTTCTCTGAAAGAGAAGCAGTCTGTTCCAACACTTCAATTCACTGCACGAAGGGAATGGAGTGTTGCTTCACTTTCTAAATGCTGTCCTTTCAGAGAAAATCACTTTCCTTTGAAAGTGCCTTAAGCTACTTACAAGCATTCAACAGAAACTCACATGCGTTTCTCTGAAAGAGAAGCAGTCTGTTCCAACACTTCAATTCACTGTGCGAAGTGAATGGAGTGTTGCTTCACTTTCTAAATGCTGTCCTTTCAGAGAAAATCACTTTCCTTTGTAAGTGCCTTAAGCTACTTACAAGCATTCACCAGAAACTCACATGCATTTCTCTGAAAGAGAAGCAGTCTGTTCCAATACTTCAATTCACTCTGCGAAGTGAATGGAGTGTTGCTTCACTTTCTAAATGCTGTCCTTTCAGAGAAAATCACTTTCCTTTGAAAGTGCCTTAAGGTACTTACAAGCATTCAACAAAAACTCACATGCATTTCTCTGATAGAGAAGCAGTCTGTTCCAACACTTCAGTTCACTGTGCGAAGTGAATGGAGTGTTGCTTCAGTTTCTAAATGCTGTCCTTTCAGAGAAAATCACTTTCCTTTGAAAGTGCCTTAAGCCACTTGCAAGCATTCACAAGAAACACTAATGCGTTTCTATGAAAGAGAAGCACTCTGTTCCAACACTTCAATTCACTGCACGAAGGGAATGGAGTGTTGCTTCACTTTCTAAATGCTGTCCTTTCAGAGAAAATCACTTTCCTTTGAAAGTGCCTTAAGCTACTTACAAGCATTAGGAAGAAACTCACATGCGTTTCTCTGAAAGAGAAGCAGTCTGTTCCAACACTTCAATTCACTGTCCGAGGTGAATGGAGTGTTGCATCACTTTCTAAATTCTGTCCTTTCAGAGAAAATCACTTTCCTTTGAAAGTGCCTTAAACTATTTTCAAGCATTCACAAAAAACTCACATGCGTTTCTCTTAAAGAGAAGCAGTCTGTTCCAACACTTCAATTCACTGTGCGAAGTGAATGGAGTGTTGCTTCAGTTTCTAAATGCTGTCCTTTCAGAGAAAATCACTTTCCTTTTAAAGTGCCTTAAGCTTCTTACAAGCATTCACCAGAAAATCACATGCGTTTCTCTGAAAGAGAAGCAGTCTGTTCCAACACTTCAATTCACTGTGCGAAGTGAATGGAGTGTTGCTTCACTTTCTAAATGCTGTCCTTTCAGAGAAAATCACTTTCCTTTGAAAGTGCCTTAAGCTACTTGCAAGCATTAGGAAGAAACTCACATGCGTTTCTCTGAAATAGAAGCAGACTGTTCAAACACTTCAATTCACTGTGCGAGGTGAATGGAGTGTTGCTTCACTTTCTAAATTCTGTCCTTTCAGAGAAAATCACTTTCCTTTGAAAGTGCCTTAAACTACTTTCAAGCATTCACAAGAAACTCACATGCGTTTCTCTGAAAGAGAAGCAGTCTGTTCCAACACTTCTAATCACTGTGCGAAGTGAATGGAGTGTTGCTTCACTTTCTAAATGCTGTCCTTTCAGAGAAAATCACTTTCCTTTGAAAGTGCCTTAAGCTACTTGCAAGCATTAGGAAGAAGCTCACATGCGTTTCTCTGAAAGAGAAGCAGACTGTTCCAACACTTCAATTCACTGTGCGAAGTGAATGGAGTGTTGCTTCAGTTTCTAAATGCTGTCCTTTCAGAGAAAATCACTTTCCTTTGAAAGTGCCTTAAGCCACTTGCAAGCATTCACAAGAAACACTAATGCGTTTCTATGAAAGAGAAGCACTCTGTGCCAACACTTCAATTCACTGCACGAAGGGAATGGAGTGTTGCTTCACTTTCTAAATGCTGTCCTTTCAGAGAAAATCACTTTCCTTTGAAAGTTCCTTAAACTACTTTCAAGCATTCACAAAAAACTCACATGCGTTTCTCTGAAAGAGAAGCAGTCTGTTCCAACACTTCAATTCACTGTGCGAAGTGAATGGAGTGTTGCCTCACTTTCTAAATGCTGTCCTTTCAGAGAAAATCACTTTCCTTTGAAAGTGCCTTAAGCTACTTGCAAGCATTAGGAAGAAACTTACATGCGTTTCTCTGAAAGAGAAGCAGACCTTTCAAACACTTCAATTCACTGTGCGAAGTGAATGGAGTGTTGCTTCACTTTCTAAATGCTGTCCTTTCAGAGAAAATCACTTTCCTTTGAAAGTGCCTTAAGCAACTTGCAAGAATTCACAAGAAACTCACATGCGTTTCTCTGAAAGAGAAGCAGTCTGTTCCAACACTTCAATTCACTGTGCGAAGTGAATGGAGTGTTGCTTCACTTTCTAAATGCTGTCCTTTCAGAGAAAACCACTTTCCCTTGAAAGTGCCTTAAGCTACTTGCAAGCATTAGGAAGAAACTCACATGCGTTTCTCTGAAAGAGAAGCAGTCTGTTCCAACACTTCAATTCACTGTGTGAAGTGAATGGAGTGTTGCTTCACTTTCTAAATGCTGTCCTTTCAGAGAAAATCACTTTCCCTTGAAAGTGCCTTAAGCTACTTGCAAGCATTAGGAAGAAACTCACATGCGTTTCTCTGAAAGAGAAGCAGTCTGTTCCAACACTTCAATTCACTGTGCGAAGTGAATGGAGTGTTGCCTCACTTTCTAAATGCTGTCCTTTCAGAGAAAATCACTTTCCTTTGAAAGTGCCTTAAACTACTTTCAAGCATTCACAAAAAACTCACATGCGTTTCTCTGAAAGAGAAGCAGTCTGTTCCAACACTTCAATTCACTGTGCGAAGTGAATGGAGTGTTGCTTCACTTTCTAAATGCTGTCCTTTCAGAGAAAATCACTTTCCTTTGAAAGTGCCTTAAGCAACTTGCAAGAATTCACAAGAAACTCACATGCGTTTCTCTGAAAGAGAAGCAGTCTGTTCCAACACTTCAATTCACTGTGCGAAGTGAATGGAGTGTTGCTTCACTTTCTAAATGCTGTCCTTTCAGAGAAAATCACTTTCCTTTGAAAGTGCCTTAAGCTTCTTACAAGCATTCACAAGAAACACTAATGCGTTTCTATGAAAGAGAAGCAGTCTGTTCCAATACTTCAATTCACTCTGCGAAGTGAATGGAGTGTTGCTTCACTTTCTAAATGCTGTCCTTTCAGAGAAAATCACTTTCCTTTGAAAGTGCCTTAAGCTACTTGCAAGCATTCAACAGAAACTCACATGCATTTCTCTGAAAGAGAAGCAGTCTGTTCCAACACTTCAATTCACTGTGCGAAGTGAATGGAGTGTTGCTTCACTTTCTAAATGCTGTCCTTTCAGAGAAAATCACTTTCCTTTGAAAGTGCCTTAAGCTACTTACAAGCATTCACCAGAAACTCACATGCGTTTCTCTGAAAGAGAAGCAGTCTGTTCCAACACTTCAATTCACTGTGCGAAGTGAATGGAGTGTTGCTTCACTTTCTAAATGCTGTACTTTCAGAGAAAATCACTTTCCCTTGAAAGTGCCTTAAGCTACTTGCAAGCATTAGGAAGAAACTCACATGCGTTTCTCTGAAAGAGAAGCAGTCTGTTCCAACACTTCAATTCACTGCACGAAGGGAATGGAGTGTTGCTTCACTTTCTAAATGCTGTCCTTTCAGAGAAAATCACTTTCCTTTGAAAGTGCCTTAAGCTACTTACAAGCATTCAACAGAAACTCACATGCGTTTCTCTGAAAGAGAAGCAGTCTGTTCCAACACTTCAATTCACTGTGCGAAGTGAATGGAGTGTTGCCTCACTTTCTAAATGCTGTCCTTTCAGAGAAAATCACTTTCCTTTGAAAGTGCCTTAAACTACTTTCAAGCATTCACAAAAAACTCACATGCATTTCTCTGAAAGAGAAGCAGTCTGTTCCAACACTTCAATTCACTGTGCGAAGTGAATGGAGTGTTGCTTCACTTTCTAAATGCTGTCCTTTCAGAGAAAATCACTTTCCTTTGAAAGTGCCTTAAGCAACTTGCAAGAATTCACAAGAAACTCACATGCGTTTCTCTGAAAGAGAAGCAGTCTGTTCCAACACTTCAATTCACTGTGCGAAGTGAATGGAGTGTTGCTTCACTTTCTAAATGCTGTCCTTTCAGAGAAAATCACTTTCCTTTGAAAGTGCCTTAAGCTTCTTACAAGCATTCACCAGAAACTCACATGCGTTTCTCTGAAAGAGAAGCAGTCTGTTCCAACACTTCAATTCACTGTGCGAAGTGAATGGAGTGTTGCTTCACTTTCTAAATGCTGTCCTTTCAGAGAAAATCACTTTCCTTTGAAAGTGCCTTAAGCTACTTGCAAGCATTAGGAAGAAACTCACATGCGTTTCTCTGAAAGAGAAGCAGACTGTTCAAACACTTCAATTCACTGTGCGAAGTGAATGAAGTGTTGCTTCACTTTCTAAATTCTGTCCTTTCAGAGAAAATCACTTTCCTTTGAAAGTGCCTTAAACTACTTTCAAGCATTCACAAAAAACTCACATGCGTTTCTCTGAAAGAGAAGCAAACTGTTCCAACACTTCAATTCACTGTGCGAAGTGAATGGAGTGTTGCTTCACTTTCTAAATGCTGTCCTTTCAGAGAAAATCACTTTCCTTTGATAGTGCCTTAAGCAACTTGCAAGAATTCACAAGAAACTCACATGCGTTTCTCTGAAAGAGAAGCAGTCTGTTCCAACACTTCAATTCACTGTGCGAAGTGAATGGAGTGTTGCTTCAATTTCTAAATGCTGTCCTTTCAGAGAAAATCACTTTCCTTTGAAAGTGCCTTAAGCTTCTTACAAGCATTCACAAGAAACACTAATGCGTTTCTATGAAAGAGAAGCAGTCTGTTCCAATACTTTAATTCACTCTGCGAAGTGAATGGAGTGTTGCTTCACTTTCCAAATGCTGTCCTTTCAGAGAAAATCACTTTCCTTTGAAAGTGCCTTAAGCTACTTGCAAGCATTCAACAGAAACTCACATGCATTTCTCTGAAAGAGAAGCATTCTGTTCCAACACTTCAATTCACTGTGCGAAGTGAATGGAGTGTTGCTTCACTTTCTAAATGCTGTCCTTTCAGAGAAAATCACTTTCCTTTGAAAGTGCTTAAGCTACTTACAAGCATTCAAAAGAAACTCACATGCGTTTCTCTGAAAGAGAAGCAGTCTGTTCCAACACTTCAATTCACTGTGCGAAGTGAATGGAGTGTTGCTTCACTTTCTAAATGCTGTCCTTTCAGAGAAAATCACTTTCCTTTGAAAGTGCCTTAAGCTACTTGCAAGCATTAGGAAGAAGCTCACATGCGTTTCTCTGAAAGAGAAGCAGACTGTTCCAACACTTCAATTCACTGTGCGAAGTGAATGGAGTGTTGCTTCAGTTTCTAAATGCTGTCCTTTCAGAGAAAATCACTTTCCTTTGAAAGTGCCTTAAGCCACTTGCAAGCATTCACAAGAAACACTAATGCGTTTCTATGGAAGAGAAGCACTCTGTGCCAACACTTCAATTCACTGCACGAAGGGAATGGAGTGTTGCTTCACTTTCTAAATGCTGTCCTTTCAGAGAAAATCACTTTCCTTTGAAAGTTCCTTAAACTACTTTCAAGCAATCACAAAAAACTCACATGCGTTTCTCTGAAAGAGAAGCAGTCTGTTCCAACACTTCAATTCACTGTGCGAAGTGAATGGAGTGTTGCTTCACTTTCTAAATGCTGTCCTTTCAGAGAAAATCACTTTCCTTTGAAAGTGCCTTAAGCTACTTGCAAGCATTAGGAAGAAACTTACATGCGTTTCTCTGAAAGAGAAGCAGACTGTTCAAACACTTCAATTCACTGTGCGAAGTGAATGGAGTGTTGCTTCACTTTCTAAATGCTGTCCTTTCAGAGAAAATCACTTTCCTTTGAAAGTGCCTTAAGCAACTTGCAAGAATTCACAAGAAACTCACATGCGTTTCTCTGAAAGAGAAGCAGTCTGTTCCAACACTTCAATTCACTGTGCGAAGTGAATGGAGTGTTGCTTCACTTTCTAAATGCTGTCCTTTCAGAGAAAACCACTTTCCCTTGAAAGTGCCTTAAGCTACTTGCAAGCATTAGGAAGAAACTCACATGCGTTTCTCTGAAAGAGAAGCAGTCTGTTCCAACACTTCAATTCACTGTGCGAAGTGAATGGAGTGTTGCTTCACTTTCTAAATGCTGTCCTTTCAGAGAAAATCACTTTCCCTTGAAAGTGCCTTAAGCTACTTGCAAGCATTAGGAAGAAATTCAAATGCGTTTCTCTGAAAGAGAAGCAGTCTGTTCCAACACTTCAATTCACTGTGCGAAGTGAATGGAGTGTTGCTTCACTTTCTAAATGCTGTCCTTTCAGAGAAAATCACTTTCCTTTGAAAGTGCCTTAAGCTACTTACAAGCATTCACCAGAAACTCACATGCGTTTCTCTGAAAGAGAAGCAGTCTGTTCCAACACTTCAATTCACTGTGCGAAGTGAATGGAGTGTTGCTTCACTTTCTAAATGCTGTCCTTTCAGAGAAAATCACTTTCCCTTGAAAGTGCCTTAAGCTACTTGCAAGCATTAGGAAGAAACTCACATGCGTTTCTCTGAAAGAGAAGCAGTCTGTTCCAACACTTCAATTCACTGCACGAAGGGAATGGAGTGTTGCTTCACTTTCTAAATGCTGTCCTTTCAGAGAAAATCACTTTCCTTTGAAAGTGCCTTAAGCTACTTACAAGCATTCAACAGAAACTCACATGCGTTTCTCTGAAAGAGAAGCAGTCTGTTCCAACACTTCAATTCACTGTGCGAAGTGAATGGAGTGTTGCCTCACTTTCTAAATGCTGTCCTTTCAGAGAAAATCATTTTCCTTTGAAAGTGCCTTAAGCTACTTACAAGCATCCACCAGAAACTCACATGCATTTCTCTGAAAGAGAAGCAGTCTGTTCCAATACTTCAATTCACTGTGCGAAGTGAATTGAGTGTTGCTTCACTTTCTAAATGCTGTCCTTTCAGAGAAAATCACTTTCCTTTGAAAGTGCCTTAAGGTACTTACAAGCATTCAACAGAAACTCACATGCATTTCTCTGAAATAGAAGCAGTCTGTTCCAACACTTCAATTCACTGTGCGAAGTGAATGGAGTGTTGCTTCACTTTCTAAATTCTGTCCTTTCAGAGAAAATCACTTTCCTTTGAAAGTGCCTTAAACTACTTTCAAGCATTCACAAAAAACGCACATGCGTTTCTCTGAAAGAGAAGCAGTCTGTTCCAACACTTCAATTCACTGTGCGAAGTGAATGGAGTGTTGCTTCACTTTCTAAATGCTGTCCTTTCAGAGAAAATCACTTTCCTTTGAAAGTGCCTTAAGCAACTTGCAAGAATTCACAAGAAACTCACATGCGTTTCTCTGAAAGAGAAGCAGTCTATTACAACACTTCAATTCACTGTGCGAAGTGAATGGAGTGTTGCTTCACTTTCTAAATGCTGTCCTCTCAGAGAAAATCACTTTCCTTTGAAAGTTCCTTAAGCTTCTTACAAGCATTCACAAGAAACACTAATGCGTTTCTATGAAAGAGAAGCAGTCTGTTCCAACACTTCAATTCATTGCGCGAAGGGAATGGAGTTTTGCTTTACTTTCTAAATGCTGTCCTTTCAGAGAAAATCACTTTCCTTTGAAAGAGCCTTAAGCTACTGACAAGCATTCACCAGAAACTCACATGCATTTCTCTGAAAGAGATGCAGTCTGTTCCAACACTTCAATTCACTGTACAAAGTGAATGGAGTGTTGCTTCACTTTCTAAAAGCTGTCCTTTCAGAGAAAATCACTTTCCTTTGAAAGTGCCTTAAGCAACTTGCAAGCATTCACAAGAAACTCACATGCGTTTCTCTGAAAGAGAAGCAGTCTGTTCCAACACTTCTATTCACTGTGCGAAGTGAATGGAGTGTTGCTTCACTTTCTAAATGCTGTCCTTTCAGAGAAAATCACTTTCCTTTGAAAGTGCCTTAAGCTACTTGCAAGCATTAGGAAGAAGCTCACATGCGTTTCTCTGAAAGAGAAGCAGACTGTTCCAACACTTCAATTCACTGTGCGAAGTGAATGGAGTGTTGCTTCAGTTTCTAAATGCTGTCCTTTCAGAGAAAATCACTTTCCTTTGAAAGTGCCTTAAGCCACTTGCAAGCATTCACAAGAAACACTAATGCGTTTCTATGAAAGAGAAGCACTCTGTTCCAACACTTCAATTCACTGCACGAAGGGAATGGAGAGTTGCTTCACTTTCTAAATGCTGTCCTTTCAGAGAAAATCACTTTCCTTTGAAAGTGCCTTAAGCTACTTACAAGCATTAGGAAGAAACTCACATGCGTTTCTCTGAAAGAGAAGCAGTCTGTTCCAACACTTCAATTCACTGTGCGAAGTGAATGGAGTGTTGCTTCAGTTTCTAAATGCTGTCCTTTCATAGAAAATCACTTTCCTTTGAAAGTGCCTTAAGCTTCTTACAAGCATTCACCAGAAACTCACATGCGTTTCTCTGAAAGAGAAGCAGTCTGTTCCAACACTTCAATTCACTGTGCGAAGTGAATGGAGTGTTGCTTCAGTTTCTAAATGCTGTCCTTTCAGAGAAAATCACTTTCCTTTGAAAGTGCCTTAAGCTGCTTGCAAGCATTAGGAAGAAACTCACCTGCGTTTCTCTGAAAGAGAAGCAAACTGTTCAAACACTTCAATTCACTGTGCGAAGTGAATGGAGTGTTGCTTCACTTTCTAAATTCTGTCCTTTCAGAGAAAATCACTTTCCTTTGAAAGTGCCTTAAACTACTTTCAAGCATTCACAAAAAACGCACATGCGTTTCTCTGAAAGAGAAGCAGTCTGTTCCAACACTTCAATTCACTGTGCGAAGTGAATGGAGTGTTGCTTCACTTTCTAAATGCTGTCCTTTCAGAGAAAATCACTTTCCCTTGAAAGTGCCTTAAGCTACTTTCAAGCATTAGGAAGAAACTCACATGCGTTTCTCTGAAAGAGAAGCAGTCTGTTCCAACACTTCAATTCACTGCACGAAGGGAATGGAGTGTTGCTTCACTTTCTAAATGCTGTCCTTTCAGAGAAAATCACTTTCCTTTGAAAGTGCCTTAAGCTACTTACAAGCATTCAACAGAAACTCACATGCGTTTCTCTGAAAGAGAAGCAGTCTGTTCCAACACTTCAATTCACTGTGCGAAGTGAATGGAGTGTTGCCTCACTTTCTAAATGCTGTCCTTTCAGAGAAAATCATTTTCCTTTGAAAGTGCCTTAAGCTACTTACAAGCATCCACCAGAAACTCACATGCATTTCTCTGAAAGAGAAGCAGTCTGTTCCAATACTTCAATTCACTGTGCGAAGTGAATTGAGTGTTGCTTCACTTTCTAAATGCTGTCCTTTCAGAGAAAATCACTTTCCTCTGAAAGTGCCTTAAGGTACTTACAAGCATTCAACAGAAACTCACATGCATTTCTCTGAAATAGAAGCAGTCTGTTCCAACACTTCAATTCACTGTGCGAAGTGAATGGAGTGTTGCTTCACTTTCTAAATTCTGTCCTTTCAGAGAAAATCACTTTCCTTTGAAAGTGCCTTAAACTACTTTCAAGCATTCACAAAAAACGCACATGCGTTTCTCTGAAAGAGAAGCAGTCTGTTCCAACACTTCAATTCACTGTGCGAAGTGAATGGAGTGTTGCTTCACTTTCTAAATGCTGTCCTTTCAGAGAAAATCACTTTCCTTTGAAAGTGCCTTAAGCAACTTGCAAGAATTCACAAGAAACTCACATGCGTTTCTCTGAAAGAGAAGCAGTCTGTTCCAACACTTGAATTCACTGTGCGAAGTGAATGGAGTGTTGCTTCACTTTCTAAATGCTGTCCTTTCAGAGAAAATCACTTTCCCTTGAAAGTGCCTTAAGCTACTTGCAAGCATTAGGAAGAAACTCACATGCGTTTCTCTGAAAGAGAAGCAGTCTGTTCCAACACTGCAATTCACTGTGCGAAGTGAATGGAGTGTTGCTTCCCTTTCTAAATGCTGTCCTTTCAGAGAAAATCACTTTCCTTTGAAAGTGCCTTAAGCTACTTACAAGCATTCACCAGAAACTCACATGCATTTCTCTGAAAGAGAAGCAGTCTGTTCCAATACTTCAATTCACTCTGCGAAGTGAATGGAGTGTTGCTTCCCTTTCTAAATGCTGTCCTTTCAGAGAAAATCACTTTCCTTTTAAAGTGCCTTAAGGTACTTACAAGCATTCAACAAAAACTCACATGCATTTCTCTGAAAGAGAAGCAGTCTGTTCCAACACTTCAATTCATTGTGTGAAGTGAATGGAGTGTTGCTTCAGTTTCTAAATGCTGTCCTTTCAGAGAAAATCACTTTCCTTTGAAAGTGCCTTAAGCCACTTGCAAGCATTCACAAGAAACACTAATGCGTTTCTATGAAAGAGAAGCACTCTGTTCCAACACTTCAATTCACTGCACGAAGGGAATGGAGTGTTGCTTCAGTTTCTAAATGCTGTCCTTTCAGAGAAAATCACTTTCCTTTGAAAGTGCCTTAAGCTACTTACAAGCATTAGGAAGAAACTCACATGCGTTTCTCTGAAAGAGAAGCAGTCTGTTCCAACACTTCAATTCACTGTGCGAAGTGAATGGAGTGTTGCTTCAGTTTCTAAATGCTGTCCTTTCAGAGAAAATCACTTTCCTTTGAAAGTGCCTTAAGCTTCTTACAAGCATTCACCAGAAACTCACATGCGTTTCTCTGAAAGAGAAGCAGTCTGTTCCAACACTTCAATTCACTGTGCGAAGTGAATGGAGTGTTGCTTCAGTTTCTAAATGCTGTCCTTTCAGAGAAAATCACTTTCCTTTGAAAGTGCCTTAAGCTGCTTGCAAGCATTAGGAAGAAACTCACCTGCGTTTCTCTGAAAGAGAAGCAAACTGTTCAAACACTTCAATTCACTGTGCGAAGTGAATGGAGTGTTGCTTCACTTTCTAAATTCTGTCCTTTCAGAGAAAATCACTTTCCTGTGAAAGTGCCTTATACTACTTTCAAGCATTCACAAAAAACTCACATGCGTTTCTCTGAAAGAGAAGCAAACTGTTCAAACACTTCAATTCACTGTGCGAAGTGAATGGAGTGTTGCTTCACTTTCTAAATGCTGTCCTTTCAGAGAAAATCACTTTCCTTTGAAAGTGCCTTAAGCAACTTGCAAGAATTCACAAGAAACTCACATGCGTTTCTCTGAAAGAGAAGCAGTCTGTTCCAACACTTCAATTCACTGTGCGAAGTGAATGGAGTGTTGCTTCACTTTCTAAATGCTGTCCTTTCAGAGAAAATCACTTTCCTTTGAAAGTGCCTTAAGCTTCTTACAAGCATTCACAAGAAACACTAATGCGTTTCTCTGAAAGAGAAGCAGTCTGTTCCAATACTTCAATTCACTCTGCGAAGTGAATGGAGTGTTGCTTCACTTTCTAAATGCTGTCCTTTCAGAGAAAATCACTTTCCTTTGAAAGTGCCTTAAGCTACTTGCAAGCATTCAACAGAAACTCACATGCATTTCTCTGAAAGAGAAGCAGTCTGTTCCAACACTCAATTCACTGTGCGAAGTGAATGGAGTGTTGCTTCACTTTCTAAATGCTGTCCTTTCAGAGAAAATCACTTTCCTTTGAAAGTGCCTTAAGCTACTTACAAGCATTCACCAGAAACTCACATGCGTTTCTCTGAAAGAGAAGCAGTCTGTTCCAACACTTCAATTCACTGTGCGAAGTGAATGGAGTGTTGCTTCACTTTCTAAATGCTGTCCTTTCAGAGAAAATCACTTTCCCTTGAAAGTGCCTTAAGCTACTTGCAAGCATTAGGAAGAAACTCACATGCGTTTCTCTGAAAGAGAAGCAGTCTGTTCCAACACTTCAATTCACTGCACGAAGGGAATGGAGTGTTGCTTCACTTTCTAAATGCTGTCCTTTCAGAGAAAATCACTTTCCTTTGAAAGTGCCTTAAGCTACTTACAAGCATTCAACAGAAACTCACATGCGTTTCTCTGAAAGAGAAGCAGTCTGTTCCAACACTTCAATTCACTGTGCGAAGTGAATGGAGTGTTGCCTCACTTTCTAAATGCTGTCCTTTCAGAGAAAATCATTTTCCTTTGAAAGTGCCTTAAGCTACTTACAAGCATTCACCAGAAACTCACATGCATTTCTCTGAAAGAGAAGCAGTCTGTTCCAATACTTCAATTCACTCTGCGAAGTGAATGGAGTGTTGCTTCACTTTCTAAATGCTGTCCTTTCAGAGAAAATCACTTTCCTTTGAAAGTGCCTTAAGGTACTTACAAGCATTCAACAGAAACTCACATGCATTTCTCTGAAAGAGAAGCAGTCTGTTCCAACACTTCAATTCACTGTGTGAAGTGAATGGAGTGTTGCTTCACTTTCTAAATGCTGTCCTTTCAGAGAAAATCACTTTCCTTTGAAAGTGCCTTAAGCCACTTGCAAGCATTCACAAGAAACACTAATGCGTTTCTATGAAAGAGAAGCACTCTGTTCCAACACTTCAATTCACTGCACGAAGGGAATGGAGTGTTGCTTCACTTTCTAAATGATGTCCTTTCAGAGAAAATCACTTTCCTTTGAAAGTGCCTTAAGCCACTTGCAAGCATTCTCAAGAAACACTAATGCATTTCTATGAAAGAGAAGCAGTCTGTTACAACACTTCAATTCACTGTGCGAAGTGAATGGAGTGTTGCATCACTTTCTAAATTCTGTCCTTTCAGAGAAAATCACTTTCCTTTGAAAGTGCCTTAAACTACTTTCAAGTATTCACAAAAAACTCACATGCGTTTCTCTGAAAGAGAAGCAGTCTGTTCCAACACTTCAATTCACTGTGCGAAGTGAATGGAGTGTTGCTTCACTTTCTAAATGCTGTCCTTTCAGAGAAAATCACTTTCCTTTGAAAGTGCCTTAAGTAACTTGCAAGAATTCACAAGAAACTCACATGCGTTTCTCTGAAAGTGAAGCAGTCTGTTCCAACACTTCAATTCACTGTGCGAAGTGAATGGAGTGTTGCATCACTTTCTAAATTCTGTCCTTTCAGAGAAAATCACTTTCCTTTGAAAGTGCCTTAAACTACTTTCAAGCATTCACAAAAAACTCACATGCGTTTCTCTTAAAGAGAAGCAGTCTGTTCCAACACTTCAATTCACTGTGCGAAGTGAATGGAGTGTTGCTTCAGTTTCTAAATGCTGTCTTTTCAGAGAAAATCACTTTCCTTTGAAAGTGCCTTAAGCTTCTTACAAGCATTCACCAGAAACTCACATGCGTTTCTCTGAAAGAGAAGCAGTCTGTTCCAACACTTCAATTCACTGTGCGAAGTGAATGGAGTGTTGCTTCACTTTCTAAATGCTGTCCTTTCAGAGAAAATCACTTTCCTTTGAAAGTGCCTTAAGCTACTTGCAAGCATTAGGAAGAAACTCACATGCGTTTCTCTGAAAGAGAAGCAGACTGTTCAAACACTTCAATTCACTGTGCGAAGTGAATGGAGTGTTGCTTCACTTTCTAAATTCTGTCCTTTCAGAGAAAATCACTTTCCTTTGAAAGTGCCTTAAACTACTTTCAAGCATTCACAAAAAACTCACATGCGTTTCTCTGAAAGAGAAGCAGTCTGTTCCAACACTTCAATTCACTGTGCGAAGTGAATGGAGTGTTGCTTCACTTTCTAAATTCTGTCCTTTCAGAGAAAATCACTTTCCTTTGAAAGTGCCTTAAACTACTTTCAAGCATTCACAAAAATCTCACATGCGTTTCTCTGAAAGAGAAGCAGTCTGTTCCAACACTTCAATTCACTGTGCGAAGTGAATGGAGTGTTGCTTCACTTTCTAAATGCTGTCCTTTCAGAGAAAATCACTTTCCTATGAAAGTGCCTGAAGCAACTTGCAAGAATTCACAAGAAACTCACATGCGTTTCTCGGAAAGAGAAGCAGTCTGTTCCAACACTTCAATTCACTGTGCGAAGTGAATGGAGTGTTGCTTCACTTTCTAAATGCTGTCCTTTAGAGAAAATCACTTTCCTTTGAAAGTGCCTTAAACTACTTTCAAGCATTCACAAAAAACTCACATGCGTTTCTCTGAAAGAGAAGCAGTCTGTTCCAACACTTCAATTCACTGTGCGAAGTGAATGGAGTGTTGCTTCACTTTCTAAATTCTGTCCTTTCAGAGAAAATCACTTTCCTTTGAAAGTGCCTTAAACTACTTTCAAGCATTCACAAAAATCTCACACGCGTTTCTCTGAAAGAGAAGCAGTCTGTTCCAACACTTCAATTCACTGTGCGAAGTGAATGGAGTGTTGCTTCACTTTCTAAATGCTGTCCTTTCAGAGAAAATCACTTTCCTATGAAAGTGCCTGAAGCAACTTGCAAGAATTCACAAGAAACTCACATGCGTTTCTCGGAAAGAGAAGCAGTCTGTTCCAACACTTCAATTCACTGTGCGAAGTGAATGGAGTGTTGCTTCACTTTCTAAATGCTGTCCTTTCAGAGAAAATCACTTTCCTTTGAAAGTGCCTTAAGCTACTTGCAAGCATTAGGAAGAAACTCACATGCGTTTCTCTGAAAGAGAAGCAGACTGTTCAAACACTTCAATTCACTGTGCGAAGTGAATGGAGTGTTGCTTCACTTTCTAAATTCTGTCCTTTCAGAGAAAATCACTTTCCTTTGAAAGTGCCTTAAACTACTTTCAAGCATTCACAAAAAACTCACATGCATTTCTCTGAAAGAGAAGCAGTCTGTTCCAACACTTCAATTCACTGTGTGAAGTGAATGGAGTGTTGCTTCACTTTCTAAATGCTGTCCTTTCAGAGAAAATCACTTTCCTTTGAAGGTGCCTTAAGCAACTTGCAAGAAATCACAAGAAACTCACATGCGTTTCTCTGAAAGAGAAGCAGTCTGTTCCAACACTTCAATTCACTGTGCGAAGTGAATGGAGTGTTGCTTCACTTTCTAAATGCTGTCCTTTCAGAGAAAATCACTTTCCTTTGAAAGTGCCTTAAGCTTCCTACAAGCATTCACAAGAAACACTAATGCGTTTCTATGAAAGAGAAGCAGTCTGTTCCAATACTTCAATTCACTCTGCGAAGTGAATGGAGTGTTGCTTCACTTTCTAAATGCTGTCCTTTCAGAGAAAATCACTTTCCTTTGAAAGTGCCTTAAGCTACTTACAAGCATTCACCAGAAAGTCACATGCGTTTCTCTGAAAGAGAAGCAGTCTGTTCCAATACTTCAATTCACTGTGCGAAGTGAATGGAGTGTTGCTTCACTTTCTAAATGCTGTCCTTTCAGAGAAAATCACTTTCCTTTGAAAGTGCCTTAAGCTACTTGCAAGCATTAGGAAGAAGCTCACATGCTTTTCTCTGAAAGAGAAACAGACTGTTCCAACACTTCAATTCAATGTGCGAAGTGAATGGAGTGTTGCTTCAGTTTCTAAATGCTGTTCTTTCAGAGAAAATCACTTTCCTTTGAAAGTGCCTTAAGCCACTTGCAAGCATTCACAAGAAACACTAATGCGTTTCTATGAAAGAGAATCACTCTGTACCAACACTTCAATTCACTGCACGAAGGGAATGGAGTGTTGCTTCACTTTCTAAATGCTGTCCTTTCAGAGAAAATCACTTTCCTTTGAAAGTGCCTTAAGCTTCTTACAAGCATTCACCAGAAACTCACATGCGTTTCTCTGAAAGAGAAGCAGTCTGTTCCAACACTTCAATTCACTGTGCGAAGTGAATGGAGTGTTGCTTCACTTTCTAAATGCTGTCCTTTCAGAGAAAATCACTTTCCTTTGAAAGTGCCTTAAGCTTCTTACAAGCATTCACCAGAAACTCACATGCGTTTCTCTGAAAGAGAAGCAGTCTGTTCCAACACTTCAATTCACTGTGCGAAGTGAATGGAGTGTTGCTTCAGTTTCTAAATGCTGTCCTTTCAGAGAAAATCACTTTCCTTTGAAAGTGCCTTAAGCTGCTTGCAAGCATTAGGAAGAAACTCACCTGCGTTTCTCTGAAAGAGAAGCAAACTGTTCAAACACTTCAATTCACTGTGCGAAGTGAATGGAGTGTTGCTTCACTTTCTAAATTCTGTCCTTTCAGAGAAAATCACTTTCCTGTGAAAGTGCCTTATACTACTTTCAAGCATTCACAAAAAACTCACATGCGTTTCTCTGAAAGAGAAGCAAACTGTTCAAACACTTCAATTCACTGTGCGAAGTGAATGGAGTGTTGCTTCACTTTCTAAATGCTGTCCTTTCAGAGAAAATCACTTTCCTTTGAAAGTGCCTTAAGCAACTTGCAAGAATTCACAAGAAACTCACATGCGTTTCTCTGAAAGAGAAGCAGTCTGTTCCAACACTTCAATTCACTGTGCGAAGTGAATGGAGTGTTGCTTCACTTTCTAAATGCTGTCCTTTCAGAGAAAATCACTTTCCTTTGAAAGTGCCTTAAGCTTCTTACAAGCATTCACAAGAAACACTAATGCGTTTCTCTGAAAGAGAAGCAGTCTGTTCCAATACTTCAATTCACTCTGCGAAGTGAATGGAGTGTTGCTTCACTTTCTAAATGCTGTCCTTTCAGAGAAAATCACTTTCCTTTGAAAGTGCCTTAAGCTACTTGCAAGCATTCAACAGAAACTCACATGCATTTCTCTGAAAGAGAAGCAGTCTGTTCCAACACTCAATTCACTGT
Organism: Myodes glareolus; assembly: GCF_982192425.1. Lineage (NCBI taxonomy): Eukaryota > Metazoa > Chordata > Mammalia > Rodentia > Cricetidae > Myodes > Myodes glareolus. The sequence goes on from NW_028263302.1 coordinate 83,077, forward strand.
GCGAAGTGAATGGAGTGTTGCTTCACTTTCTAAATGCTGTCCTTTCAGAGAAAATCACTTTCCTTTGAAAGTGCCTTAAGCTACTTACAAGCATTCACCAGAAACTCACATGCGTTTCTCTGAAAGAGAAGCAGTCTGTTCCAACACTTCAATTCACTGTGCGAAGTGAATGGAGTGTTGCTTCACTTTCTAAATGCTGTCCTTTCAGAGAAAATCACTTTCCCTTGAAAGTGCCTTAAGCTACTTGCAAGCATTAGGAAGAAACTCACATGCGTTTCTCTGAAAGAGAAGCAGTCTGTTCCAACACTTCAATTCACTGCACGAAGGGAATGGAGTGTTGCTTCACTTTCTAAATGCTGTCCTTTCAGAGAAAATCACTTTCCTTTGAAAGTGCCTTAAGCTACTTACAAGCATTCAACAGAAACTCACATGCGTTTCTCTGAAAGAGAAGCAGTCTGTTCCAACACTTCAATTCACTGTGCGAAGTGAATGGAGTGTTGCCTCACTTTCTAAATGCTGTCCTTTCAGAGAAAATCATTTTCCTTTGAAAGTGCCTTAAGCTACTTACAAGCATTCACCAGAAACTCACATGCATTTCTCTGAAAGAGAAGCAGTCTGTTCCAATACTTCAATTCACTCTGCGAAGTGAATGGAGTGTTGCTTCACTTTCTAAATGCTGTCCTTTCAGAGAAAATCACTTTCCTTTGAAAGTGCCTTAAGGTACTTACAAGCATTCAACAGAAACTCACATGCATTTCTCTGAAAGAGAAGCAGTCTGTTCCAACACTTCAATTCACTGTGTGAAGTGAATGGAGTGTTGCTTCACTTTCTAAATGCTGTCCTTTCAGAGAAAATCACTTTCCTTTGAAAGTGCCTTAAGCCACTTGCAAGCATTCACAAGAAACACTAATGCGTTTCTATGAAAGAGAAGCACTCTGTTCCAACACTTCAATTCACTGCACGAAGGGAATGGAGTGTTGCTTCACTTTCTAAATGCTGTCCTTTCAGAGAAAATCACTTTCCTTTGAAAGTGCCTTAAGCCACTTGCAAGCATTCACAAGAAACACTAATGCGTTTCTATGAAAGAGAAGCAGTCTGTTCCAACACTTCAATTCACTGTGCGAAGTGAATGGAGTGTTGCTTCACTTTCTAAATGCTGTCCTTTCAGAGAAAATCACTTTCCTTTGAAAGTGCCTTAAGTAACTTGCAAGAATTCACAAGAAACTCACATGCGTTTCTCTGAAAGTGAAGCAGTCTGTTCCAACACTTCAATTCACTGTGCGAAGTGAATGGAGTGTTGCATCACTTTCTAAATTCTGTCCTTTCAGAGAAAATCACTTTCCTTTGAAAGTGCCTTAAACTACTTTCAAGCATTCACAAAAAACTCACATGCGTTTCTCTTAAAGAGAAGCAGTCTGTTCCAACACTTCAATTCACTGTGCGAAATGAATGGAGTGTTGCTTCAGTTTCTAAATGCTGTCTTTTCAGAGAAAATCACTTTCCTTTGAAAGTGCCTTAAGCTTCTTACAAGCATTCACCAGAAACTCACATGCGTTTCTCTGAAAGAGAAGCAGTCTGTTCCAACACTTCAATTCACTGTGCGAAGTGAATGGAGTGTTGCTTCACTTTCTAAATGCTGTCCTTTCAGAGAAAATCACTTTCCTTTGAAAGTGCCTTAAGCTACTTGCAAGCATTAGGAAGAAACTCACATGCGTTTCTCTGAAAGAGAAGCAGACTGTTCAAACACTTCAATTCACTGTGCGAAGTGAATGGAGTGTTGCTTCACTTTCTAAATTCTGTCCTTTCAGAGAAAATCACTTTCCTTTGAAAGTGCCTTAAACTACTTTCAAGCATTCACAAAAAACTCACATGCGTTTCTCTGAAAGAGAAGCAGTCTGTTCCAACACTTCAATTCACTGTGCGAAGTGAATGGAGTGTTGCTTCACTTTCTAAATTCTGTCCTTTCAGAGAAAATCACTTTCCTTTGAAAGTGCCTTAAACTACTTTCAAGCATTCACAAAAATCTCACATGCGTTTCTCTGAAAGAGAAGCAGTCTGTTCCAACACTTCAATTCACTGTGCGAAGTGAATGGAGTGTTGCTTCACTTTCTAAATGCTGTCCTTTCAGAGAAAATCACTTTCCTATGAAAGTGCCTGAAGCAACTTGCAAGAATTCACAAGAAACTCACATGCGTTTCTCGGAAAGAGAAGCAGTCTGTTCCAACACTTCAATTCACTGTGCGAAGTGAATGGAGTGTTGCTTCACTTTCTAAATGCTGTCCTTTAGAGAAAATCACTTTCCTTTGAAAGTGCCTTAAACTACTTTCAAGCATTCACAAAAAACTCACATGCGTTTCTCTGAAAGAGAAGCAGTCTGTTCCAACACTTCAATTCACTGTGCGAAGTGAATGGAGTGTTGCTTCACTTTCTAAATTCTGTCCTTTCAGAGAAAATCACTTTCCTTTGAAAGTGCCTTAAACTACTTTCAAGCATTCACAAAAATCTCACACGCGTTTCTCTGAAAGAGAAGCAGTCTGTTCCAACACTTCAATTCACTGTGCGAAGTGAATGGAGTGTTGCTTCACTTTCTAAATGCTGTCCTTTCAGAGAAAATCACTTTCCTATGAAAGTGCCTGAAGCAACTTGCAAGAATTCACAAGAAACTCACATGCGTTTCTCGGAAAGAGAAGCAGTCTGTTCCAACACTTCAATTCACTGTGCGAAGTGAATGGAGTGTTGCTTCACTTTCTAAATGCTGTCCTTTCAGAGAAAATCACTTTCCTTTGAAAGTGCCTTAAGCTACTTGCAAGCATTAGGAAGAAACTCACATGCGTTTCTCTGAAAGAGAAGCAGACTGTTCAAACACTTCAATTCACTGTGCGAAGTGAATGGAGTGTTGCTTCACTTTCTAAATTCTGTCCTTTCAGAGAAAATCACTTTCCTTTGAAAGTGCCTTAAACTACTTTCAAGCATTCACAAAAAACTCACATGCATTTCTCTGAAAGAGAAGCAGTCTGTTCCAACACTTCAATTCACTGTGTGAAGTGAATGGAGTGTTGCTTCACTTTCTAAATGCTGTCCTTTCAGAGAAAATCACTTTCCTTTGAAGGTGCCTTAAGCAACTTGCAAGAAATCACAAGAAACTCACATGCGTTTCTCTGAAAGAGAAGCAGTCTGTTCCAACACTTCAATTCACTGTGCGAAGTGAATGGAGTGTTGCTTCACTTTCTAAATGCTGTCCTTTCAGAGAAAATCACTTTCCTTTGAAAGTGCCTTAAGCTTCCTACAAGCATTCACAAGAAACACTAATGCGTTTCTATGAAAGAGAAGCAGTCTGTTCCAATACTTCAATTCACTCTGCGAAGTGAATGGAGTGTTGCTTCACTTTCTAAATGCTGTCCTTTCAGAGAAAATCACTTTCCTTTGAAAGTGCCTTAAGCTACTTACAAGCATTCACCAGAAAGTCACATGCGTTTCTCTGAAAGAGAAGCAGTCTGTTCCAATACTTCAATTCACTGTGCGAAGTGAATGGAGTGTTGCTTCACTTTCTAAATGCTGTCCTTTCAGAGAAAATCACTTTCCTTTGAAAGTGCCTTAAGCTACTTGCAAGCATTAGGAAGAAGCTCACATGCGTTTCTCTGAAAGAGAAACAGACTGTTCCAACACTTCAATTCAATGTGCGAAGTGAATGGAGTGTTGCTTCAGTTTCTAAATGCTGTTCTTTCAGAGAAAATCACTTTCCTTTGAAAGTGCCTTAAGCCACTTGCAAGCATTCACAAGAAACACTAATGCGTTTCTATGAAAGAGAATCACTCTGTACCAACACTTCAATTCACTGCACGAAGGGAATGGAGTGTTGCTTCACTTTCTAAATGCTGTCCTTTCAGAGAAAATCACTTTCCTTTGAAAGTGCCTTAAGCTTCTTACAAGCATTCACCAGAAACTCACATGCGTTTCTCTGAAAGAGAAGCAGTCTGTTCCAACACTTCAATTCACTGTGCGAAGTGAATGGAGTGTTGCTTCACTTTCTAAATGCTGTCCTTTCAGAGAAAATCACTTTCCTTTGAAAGTGCCTTAAGCTACTTGCAAGCATTAGGAAGAAACTCACATGCGTTTCTCTGAAAGAGAAGCAGACTGTTCAAACACTTCAATTCACTGTGCGAAGTGAATGGAGTGTTGCTTCACTTTCTAAATTCTGTCCTTTCAGAGAAAATCACTTTCCTTTGAAAGTGCCTTAAGCTACTTGCAAGCATTAGGAAGAAACTCACATGCGTTTCTCTGAAAGAGAAGCAGTCTCTTCCAATACTTCAATTCACTGCACGAAGGGAATGGAGTGTTGCTTCAGTTTCTAAATGCTGTCCTTTCAGAGAAAATCACTTTCCTTTGAAAGTGCCTTAAGCTACTTACAAGCATTCAACAGAAACTCACATGCGTTTCTCTGAAAGAGAAGCAGTCTGTTCCAACACTTCAATTCACTGTGCGAAGTGAATGGAGTGTTGCCTCACTTTCTAAATGCTGTCCTTTCAGAGAAAATTATTTTCCTTTGAAAGTGCCTTAAGCTACTTACAAGCATTCACCAGAAACTCACATGCATTTCTCTGAAAGAGAAGCAGTCTGTTCCAATACTTCAATTCACTCTGCGAAGTGAATGGAGTGTTGCTTCACTTTCTAAATGCTGTCCTTTCAGAGAAAATCACTTTCCTTTGAAAGTGCCTTAAGCTACTTACAAGCATTAGGAAGAAACTCACATGCGTTTCTCTGAAAGAGAAGCAGTCTGTTCCAACACTTCAATTCACTGTGCGAAGTGAATGGACTGTTGCTTCAGTTTCTAAATGCTGTCCTTTCAGAGAAAATCACTTTCCTTTGAAAGTGCCTTAAGCTTCTTACAAGCATTCACCAGAAACTCACATGCGTTTCTCTGAAAGAGAAGCAGTCTGTTCCAACACTTCAATTCACTGTGCGAAGTGAATGGAGTGTTGCTTCACTTTCTAAATGCTGTCCTTTCAGAGAAAATCACTTTCCTATGAAAGTGCCTGAAGCAACTTGCAAGAATTCACAAGAAACTCACATGCGTTTCTCGGAAAGAGAAGCAGTCTGTTCCAACACTTCAATTCACTGTGCGAAGTGAATGGAGTGTTGCTTCACTTTCTAAATGCTGTCCTTTCAGAGAAAATCACTTTCCTTTGAAAGTGCCTTAAGCTACTTGCAAGCATTAGGAAGAAACTCACATGCGTTTCTCTGAAAGAGAAGCAGACTGTTCAAACACTTCAATTCACTGTGCGAAGTGAATGGAGTGTTGCTTCACTTTCTAAATTCTGTCCTTTCAGAGAAAATCACTTTCCTTTGAAAGTGCCTTAAACTACTTTCAAGCATTCACAAAAAACTCACATGCATTTCTCTGAAAGAGAAGCAGTCTGTTCCAACACTTCAATTCACTGTGTGAAGTGAATGGAGTGTTGCTTCACTTTCTAAATGCTGTCCTTTCAGAGAAAATCACTTTCCTTTGAAGGTGCCTTAAGCAACTTGCAAGAAATCACAAGAAACTCACATGCGTTTCTCTGAAAGAGAAGCAGTCTGTTCCAACACTTCAATTCACTGTGCGAAGTGAATGGAGTGTTGCTTCACTTTCTAAATGCTGTCCTTTCAGAGAAAATCACTTTCCTTTGAAAGTGCCTTAAGCTTCCTACAAGCATTCACAAGAAACACTAATGCGTTTCTATGAAAGAGAAGCAGTCTGTTCCAATACTTCAATTCACTCTGCGAAGTGAATGGAGTGTTGCTTCACTTTCTAAATGCTGTCCTTTCAGAGAAAATCACTTTCCTTTGAAAGTGCCTTAAGCTACTTACAAGCATTCACCAGAAAGTCACATGCGTTTCTCTGAAAGAGAAGCAGTCTGTTCCAATACTTCAATTCACTGTGCGAAGTGAATGGAGTGTTGCTTCACTTTCTAAATGCTGTCCTTTCAGAGAAAATCACTTTCCTTTGAAAGTGCCTTAAGCTACTTGCAAGCATTAGGAAGAAGCTCACATGCGTTTCTCTGAAAGAGAAACAGACTGTTCCAACACTTCAATTCAATGTGCGAAGTGAATGGAGTGTTGCTTCAGTTTCTAAATGCTGTTCTTTCAGAGAAAATCACTTTCCTTTGAAAGTGCCTTAAGCCACTTGCAAGCATTCACAAGAAACACTAATGCGTTTCTATGAAAGAGAATCACTCTGTACCAACACTTCAATTCACTGCACGAAGGGAATGGAGTGTTGCTTCACTTTCTAAATGCTGTCCTTTCAGAGAAAATCACTTTCCTTTGAAAGTGCCTTAAGCTTCTTACAAGCATTCACCAGAAACTCACATGCGTTTCTCTGAAAGAGAAGCAGTCTGTTCCAACACTTCAATTCACTGTGCGAAGTGAATGGAGTGTTGCTTCACTTTCTAAATGCTGTCCTTTCAGAGAAAATCACTTTCCTTTGAAAGTGCCTTAAGCTTCTTACAAGCATTCACCAGAAACTCACATGCGTTTCTCTGAAAGAGAAGCAGTCTGTTCCAACACTTCAATTCACTGTGCGAAGTGAATGGAGTGTTGCTTCAGTTTCTAAATGCTGTCCTTTCAGAGAAAATCACTTTCCTTTGAAAGTGCCTTAAGCTGCTTGCAAGCATTAGGAAGAAACTCACCTGCGTTTCTCTGAAAGAGAAGCAAACTGTTCAAACACTTCAATTCACTGTGCGAAGTGAATGGAGTGTTGCTTCACTTTCTAAATTCTGTCCTTTCAGAGAAAATCACTTTCCTGTGAAAGTGCCTTATACTACTTTCAAGCATTCACAAAAAACTCACATGCGTTTCTCTGAAAGAGAAGCAAACTGTTCAAACACTTCAATTCACTGTGCGAAGTGAATGGAGTGTTGCTTCACTTTCTAAATGCTGTCCTTTCAGAGAAAATCACTTTCCTTTGAAAGTGCCTTAAGCAACTTGCAAGAATTCACAAGAAACTCACATGCGTTTCTCTGAAAGAGAAGCAGTCTGTTCCAACACTTCAATTCACTGTGCGAAGTGAATGGAGTGTTGCTTCACTTTCTAAATGCTGTCCTTTCAGAGAAAATCACTTTCCTTTGAAAGTGCCTTAAGCTTCTTACAAGCATTCACAAGAAACACTAATGCGTTTCTCTGAAAGAGAAGCAGTCTGTTCCAATACTTCAATTCACTCTGCGAAGTGAATGGAGTGTTGCTTCACTTTCTAAATGCTGTCCTTTCAGAGAAAATCACTTTCCTTTGAAAGTGCCTTAAGCTACTTGCAAGCATTCAACAGAAACTCACATGCATTTCTCTGAAAGAGAAGCAGTCTGTTCCAACACTCAATTCACTGTGCGAAGTGAATGGAGTGTTGCTTCACTTTCTAAATGCTGTCCTTTCAGAGAAAATCACTTTCCTTTGAAAGTGCCTTAAGCTACTTACAAGCATTCACCAGAAACTCACATGCGTTTCTCTGAAAGAGAAGCAGTCTGTTCCAACACTTCAATTCACTGTGCGAAGTGAATGGAGTGTTGCTTCACTTTCTAAATGCTGTCCTTTCAGAGAAAATCACTTTCCCTTGAAAGTGCCTTAAGCTACTTGCAAGCATTAGGAAGAAACTCACATGCGTTTCTCTGAAAGAGAAGCAGTCTGTTCCAACACTTCAATTCACTGCACGAAGGGAATGGAGTGTTGCTTCACTTTCTAAATGCTGTCCTTTCAGAGAAAATCACTTTCCTTTGAAAGTGCCTTAAGCTACTTACAAGCATTCAACAGAAACTCACATGCGTTTCTCTGAAAGAGAAGCAGTCTGTTCCAACACTTCAATTCACTGTGCGAAGTGAATGGAGTGTTGCCTCACTTTCTAAATGCTGTCCTTTCAGAGAAAATCATTTTCCTTTGAAAGTGCCTTAAGCTACTTACAAGCATTCACCAGAAACTCACATGCATTTCTCTGAAAGAGAAGCAGTCTGTTCCAATACTTCAATTCACTCTGCGAAGTGAATGGAGTGTTGCTTCACTTTCTAAATGCTGTCCTTTCAGAGAAAATCACTTTCCTTTGAAAGTGCCTTAAGGTACTTACAAGCATTCAACAGAAACTCACATGCATTTCTCTGAAAGAGAAGCAGTCTGTTCCAACACTTCAATTCACTGTGTGAAGTGAATGGAGTGTTGCTTCACTTTCTAAATGCTGTCCTTTCAGAGAAAATCACTTTCCTTTGAAAGTGCCTTAAGCCACTTGCAAGCATTCACAAGAAACACTAATGCGTTTCTATGAAAGAGAAGCACTCTGTTCCAACACTTCAATTCACTGCACGAAGGGAATGGAGTGTTGCTTCACTTTCTAAATGCTGTCCTTTCAGAGAAAATCACTTTCCTTTGAAAGTGCCTTAAGCCACTTGCAAGCATTCTCAAGAAACACTAATGCATTTCTATGAAAGAGAAGCAGTCTGTTACAACACTTCAATTCACTGTGCGAAGTGAATGGAGTGTTGCATCACTTTCTAAATTCTGTCCTTTCAGAGAAAATCACTTTCCTTTGAAAGTGCCTTAAACTACTTTCAAGTATTCACAAAAAACTCACATGCGTTTCTCTGAAAGAGAAGCAGTCTGTTCCAACACTTCAATTCACTGTGCGAAGTGAATGGAGTGTTGCTTCACTTTCTAAATGCTGTCCTTTCAGAGAAAATCACTTTCCTTTGAAAGTGCCTTAAGTAACTTGCAAGAATTCACAAGAAACTCACATGCGTTTCTCTGAAAGTGAAGCAGTCTGTTCCAACACTTCAATTCACTGTGCGAAGTGAATGGAGTGTTGCATCACTTTCTAAATTCTGTCCTTTCAGAGAAAATCACTTTCCTTTGAAAGTGCCTTAAACTACTTTCAAGCATTCACAAAAAACTCACATGCGTTTCTCTTAAAGAGAAGCAGTCTGTTCCAACACTTCAATTCACTGTGCGAAGTGAATGGAGTGTTGCTTCAGTTTCTAAATGCTGTCTTTTCAGAGAAAATCACTTTCCTTTGAAAGTGCCTTAAGCTTCTTACAAGCATTCACCAGAAACTCACATGCGTTTCTCTGAAAGAGAAGCAGTCTGTTCCAACACTTCAATTCACTGTGCGAAGTGAATGGAGTGTTGCTTCACTTTCTAAATGCTGTCCTTTCAGAGAAAATCACTTTCCTTTGAAAGTGCCTTAAGCTACTTGCAAGCATTAGGAAGAAACTCACATGCGTTTCTCTGAAAGAGAAGCAGACTGTTCAAACACTTCAATTCACTGTGCGAAGTGAATGGAGTGTTGCTTCACTTTCTAAATTCTGTCCTTTCAGAGAAAATCACTTTCCTTTGAAAGTGCCTTAAACTACTTTCAAGCATTCACAAGAAACACTAATGCGTTTCTATGAAAGAGAAGCAGTCTGTTCCAATACTTCAATTCACTCTGCGAAGTGAATGGAGTGTTGCTTCACTTTCTAAATGCTGTCCTTTCAGAGAAAATCACTTTCCTTTGAAAGTGCCTTAAGCTACTTACAAGCATTCACCAGAAAGTCACATGCGTTTCTCTGAAAGAGAAGCAGTCTGTTCCAATACTTCAATTCACTGTGCGAAGTGAATGGAGTGTTGCTTCACTTTCTAAATGCTGTCCTTTCAGAGAAAATCACTTTCCTTTGAAAGTGCCTTAAGCTACTTGCAAGCATTAGGAAGAAGCTCACATGCGTTTCTCTGAAAGAGAAACAGACTGTTCCAACACTTCAATTCAATGTGCGAAGTGAATGGAGTGTTGCTTCAGTTTCTAAATGCTGTTCTTTCAGAGAAAATCACTTTCCTTTGAAAGTGCCTTAAGCCACTTGCAAGCATTCACAAGAAACACTAATGCGTTTCTATGAAAGAGAATCACTCTGTACCAACACTTCAATTCACTGCACGAAGGGAATGGAGTGTTGCTTCACTTTCTAAATGCTGTCCTTTCAGAGAAAATCACTTTCCTTTGAAAGTGCCTTAAGCTTCTTACAAGCATTCACCAGAAACTCACATGCGTTTCTCTGAAAGAGAAGCAGTCTGTTCCAACACTTCAATTCACTGTGCGAAGTGAATGGAGTGTTGCTTCACTTTCTAAATGCTGTCCTTTCAGAGAAAATCACTTTCCTTTGAAAGTGCCTTAAGCTACTTGCAAGCATTAGGAAGAAACTCACATGCGTTTCTCTGAAAGAGAAGCAGACTGTTCAAACACTTCAATTCACTGTGCGAAGTGAATGGAGTGTTGCTTCACTTTCTAAATTCTGTCCTTTCAGAGAAAATCACTTTCCTTTGAAAGTGCCTTAAACTACTTTCAACCATTCACAAAAAACTCACATGCGTTTCTCTGAAAGAGAAGCAGTCTGTTCCAACACTTCAATTCACAGTGCGAAGTGAATGGAGTGTTGCTTCACTTTCTAAATGCTGTCCTTTCAGAGAAAATCACTTTCCTTTGAAAGTGCCTTAAGCAACTTGCAAGAATTCACCAGAAACTCACATGCGTTTCTCTGAAAGAGAAGCAGTCTGTTCCAACACTTCAATTCACTGTGCGAAGTGAATGGAGTGTTGCTTCACTTTCTAAATGCTGTCCTTTCAGAGAAAATCACTTTCCTTTGAAAGTGCCTTAAGCTTCCTACAAGCATTCACAAGAAACACTAATGCGTGTCTATGAAAGAGAAGCAGTCTGTTACAATACTTCAATTCACTCTGCGAAGTGAATGGAGTGTTGCTTCACTTTCTAAATGCTGTCCTTTCGGAGAAAATCACTTTCCTTTGAAAGTGCCTTAAGCTACTTACAAGCATTCAACAGAAACTCACATGCATTTCTCTGAAAGAGAAGCAGTCGGTTCCAACACTTCAATTCACTGTGCGAAGTGAATGGAGTGTTGCTTCACTTTCTAAATGCTGTCCTTTCAGAGAAAAACACTTTCCTTTGAAAGTGCCTTTAGCTACTTACAAGCATTCACCAGAAACACACATGCGTTTCTCTGAAAGAGAAGCAGTCTGTTCCAACACTTCAATTCACTGTGCGAAGTGAATGGAGTGTTGCTTCACTTTCTAAATGCTGTCCTTTCAGAGAAAATCACTTTCCCTTGAAAGTGCCTTAAGCTACTTGCAAGCATTAGGAAGAAACTCACATGCGTTTCTCTGAAAGAGAAGCAGTCTCTTCCAATACTTCAATTCACTGCACGAAGGGAATGGAGTGTTGCTTCAGTTTCTAAATGCTGTCCTTTCAGAGAAAATCACTTTCCTTTGAAAGTGCCTTAAGCTACTTACAAGCATTCAACAGAAACTCACATGCGTTTCTCTGAAAGAGAAGCAGTCTGTTCCAACACTTCAATTCACTGTGCGAAGTGAATGGAGTGTTGCCTCACTTTCTAAATGCTGTCCTTTCAGAGAAAATTATTTTCCTTTGAAAGTGCCTTAAGCTACTTACAAGCATTCACCAGAAACTCACATGCATTTCTCTGAAAGAGAAGCAGTCTGTTCCAATACTTCAATTCACTCTGCGAAGTGAATGGAGTGTTGCTTCACTTTCTAAATGCTGTCCTTTCAGAGAAAATCACTTTCCTTTGAAAGTGCCTTAAGCTACTTACAAGCATTAGGAAGAAACTCACATGCGTTTCTCTGAAAGAGAAGCAGTCTGTTCCAACACTTCAATTCACTGTGCGAAGTGAATGGACTGTTGCTTCAGTTTCTAAATGCTGTCCTTTCAGAGAAAATCACTTTCCTTTGAAAGTGCCTTAAGCTTCTTACAAGCATTCACCAGAAACTCACATGCGTTTCTCTGAAAGAGAAGCAGTCTGTTCCAACACTTCAATTCACTGTGCGAAGTGAATGGAGTGTTGCTTCACTTTCTAAATGCTGTCCTTTCAGAGAAAATCACTTTCCTTTGAAAGTGCCTGAAGCAACTTGCAAGAATTCACAAGAAACTCACATGCGTTTCTCGGAAAGAGAAGCAGTCTGTTCCAACACTTCAATTCACTGTGCGAAGTGAATGGAGTGTTGCTTCACTTTCTAAATGCTGTCCTTTCAGAGAAAATCACTTTCCTTTGAAAGTGCCTTAAGCTACTTGCAAGCATTAGGAAGAAACTCACATGCGTTTCTCTGAAAGAGAAGCAGACTGTTCAAACACTTCAATTCACTGTGCGAAGTGAATGGAGTGTTGCTTCACTTTCTAAATTCTGTCCTTTCAGAGAAAATCACTTTCCTTTGAAAGTGCCTTAAACTACTTTCAAGCATTCACAAAAAACTCACATGCATTTCTCTGAAAGAGAAGCAGTCTGTTCCAACACTTCAATTCACTGTGTGAAGTGAATGGAGTGTTGCTTCACTTTCTAAATGCTGTCCTTTCAGAGAAAATCACTTTCCTTTGAAGGTGCCTTAAGCAACTTGCAAGAAATCACAAGAAACTCACATGCGTTTCTCTGAAAGAGAAGCAGTCTGTTCCAACACTTCAATTCACTGTGCGAAGTGAATGGAGTGTTGCTTCACTTTCTAAATGCTGTCCTTTCAGAGAAAATCACTTTCCTTTGAAAGTGCCTTAAGCTTCCTACAAGCATTCACAAGAAACACTAATGCGTTTCTATGAAAGAGAAGCAGTCTGTTCCAATACTTCAATTCACTCTGCGAAGTGAATGGAGTGTTGCTTCACTTTCTAAATGCTGTCCTTTCAGAGAAAATCACTTTCCTTTGAAAGTGCCTTAAGCTACTTACAAGCATTCACCAGAAAGTCACATGCGTTTCTCTGAAAGAGAAGCAGTCTGTTCCAATACTTCAATTCACTGTGCGAAGTGAATGGAGTGTTGCTTCACTTTCTAAATGCTGTCCTTTCAGAGAAAATCACTTTCCTTTGAAAGTGCCTTAAGCTACTTGCAAGCATTAGGAAGAAGCTCACATGCGTTTCTCTGAAAGAGAAACAGACTGTTCCAACACTTCAATTCAATGTGCGAAGTGAATGGAGTGTTGCTTCAGTTTCTAAATGCTGTTCTTTCAGAGAAAATCACTTTCCTTTGAAAGTGCCTTAAGCCACTTGCAAGCATTCACAAGAAACACTAATGCGTTTCTATGAAAGAGAATCACTCTGTACCAACACTTCAATTCACTGCACGAAGGGAATGGAGTGTTGCTTCACTTTCTAAATGCTGTCCTTTCAGAGAAAATCACTTTCCTTTGAAAGTGCCTTAAGCTTCTTACAAGCATTCACCAGAAACTCACATGCGTTTCTCTGAAAGAGAAGCAGTCTGTTCCAACACTTCAATTCACTGTGCGAAGTGAATGGAGTGTTGCTTCACTTTCTAAATGCTGTCCTTTCAGAGAAAATCACTTTCCTTTGAAAGTGCATTAAGCTTCTTACAAGCATTCACCAGAAACTCACATGCGTTTCTCTGAAAGAGAAGCAGTCTGTTCCAACACTTCAATTCACTGTGCGAAGTGAATGGAGTGTTGCTTCAGTTTCTAAATGCTGTCCTTTCAGAGAAAATCACTTTCCTTTGAAAGTGCCTTAAGCTGCTTGCAAGCATTAGGAAGAAACTCACCTGCGTTTCTCTGAAAGAGAAGCAAACTGTTCAAACACTTCAATTCACTGTGCGAAGTGAATGGAGTGTTGCTTCACTTTCTAAATTCTGTCCTTTCAGAGAAAATCACTTTCCTGTGAAAGTGCCTTATACTACTTTCAAGCATTCACAAAAAACTCACATGCGTTTCTCTGAAAGAGAAGCAAACTGTTCAAACACTTCAATTCACTGTGCGAAGTGAATGGAGTGTTGCTTCACTTTCTAAATGCTGTCCTTTCAGAGAAAATCACTTTCCTTTGAAAGTGCCTTAAGCAACTTGCAAGAATTCACAAGAAACTCACATGCGTTTCTCTGAAAGAGAAGCAGTCTGTTCCAACACTTCAATTCACTGTGCGAAGTGAATGGAGTGTTGCTTCACTTTCTAAATGCTGTCCTTTCAGAGAAAATCACTTTCCTTTGAAAGTGCCTTAAGCTTCTTACAAGCATTCACAAGAAACACTAATGCGTTTCTCTGAAAGAGAAGCAGTCTGTTCCAATACTTCAATTCACTCTGCGAAGTGAATGGAGTGTTGCTTCACTTTCTAAATGCTGTCCTTTCAGAGAAAATCACTTTCCTTTGAAAGTGCCTTAAGCTACTTGCAAGCATTCAACAGAAACTCACATGCATTTCTCTGAAAGAGAAGCAGTCTGTTCCAACACTCAATTCACTGTGCGAAGTGAATGGAGTGTTGCTTCACTTTCTAAATGCTGTCCTTTCAGAGAAAATCACTTTCCTTTGAAAGTGCCTTAAGCTACTTACAAGCATTCACCAGAAACTCACATGCGTTTCTCTGAAAGAGAAGCAGTCTGTTCCAACACTTCAATTCACTGTGCGAAGTGAATGGAGTGTTGCTTCACTTTCTAAATGCTGTCCTTTCAGAGAAAATCACTTTCCCTTGAAAGTGCCTTAAGCTACTTGCAAGCATTAGGAAGAAACTCACATGCGTTTCTCTGAAAGAGAAGCAGTCTGTTCCAACACTTCAATTCACTGCACGAAGGGAATGGAGTGTTGCTTCACTTTCTAAATGCTGTCCTTTCAGAGAAAATCACTTTCCTTTGAAAGTGCCTTAAGCTACTTACAAGCATTCAACAGAAACTCACATGCGTTTCTCTGAAAGAGAAGCAGTCTGTTCCAACACTTCAATTCACTGTGCGAAGTGAATGGAGTGTTGCCTCACTTTCTAAATGCTGTCCTTTCAGAGAAAATCATTTTCCTTTGAAAGTGCCTTAAGCTACTTACAAGCATTCACCAGAAACTCACATGCATTTCTCTGAAAGAGAAGCAGTCTGTTCCAATACTTCAATTCACTCTGCGAAGTGAATGGAGTGTTGCTTCACTTTCTAAATGCTGTCCTTTCAGAGAAAATCACTTTCCTTTGAAAGTGCCTTAAGGTACTTACAAGCATTCAACAGAAACTCACATGCATTTCTCTGAAAGAGAAGCAGTCTGTTCCAACACTTCAATTCACTGTGTGAAGTGAATGGAGTGTTGCTTCACTTTCTAAATGCTGTCCTTTCAGAGAAAATCACTTTCCTTTGAAAGTGCCTTAAGCCACTTGCAAGCATTCACAAGAAACACTAATGCGTTTCTATGAAAGAGAAGCACTCTGTTCCAACACTTCAATTCACTGCACGAAGGGAATGGAGTGTTGCTTCACTTTCTAAATGCTGTCCTTTCAGAGAAAATCACTTTCCTTTGAAAGTGCCTTAAGCCACTTGCAAGCATTCTCAAGAAACACTAATGCATTTCTATGAAAGAGAAGCAGTCTGTTACAACACTTCAATTCACTGTGCGAAGTGAATGGAGTGTTGCATCACTTTCTAAATTCTGTCCTTTCAGAGAAAATCACTTTCCTTTGAAAGTGCCTTAAACTACTTTCAAGTATTCACAAAAAACTCACATGCGTTTCTCTGAAAGAGAAGCAGTCTGTTCCAACACTTCAATTCACTGTGCGAAGTGAATGGAGTGTTGCTTCACTTTCTAAATGCTGTCCTTTCAGAGAAAATCACTTTCCTTTGAAAGTGCCTTAAGTAACTTGCAAGAATTCACAAGAAACTCACATGCGTTTCTCTGAAAGTGAAGCAGTCTGTTCCAACACTTCAATTCACTGTGCGAAGTGAATGGAGTGTTGCATCACTTTCTAAATTCTGTCCTTTCAGAGAAAATCACTTTCCTTTGAAAGTGCCTTAAACTACTTTCAAGCATTCACAAAAAACTCACATGCGTTTCTCTTAAAGAGAAGCAGTCTGTTCCAACACTTCAATTCACTGTGCGAAGTGAATGGAGTGTTGCTTCAGTTTCTAAATGCTGTCTTTTCAGAGAAAATCACTTTCCTTTGAAAGTGCCTTAAGCTTCTTACAAGCATTCACCAGAAACTCACATGCGTTTCTCTGAAAGAGAAGCAGTCTGTTCCAACACTTCAATTCACTGTGCGAAGTGAATGGAGTGTTGCTTCACTTTCTAAATGCTGTCCTTTCAGAGAAAATCACTTTCCTTTGAAAGTGCCTTAAGCTACTTGCAAGCATTAGGAAGAAACTCACATGCGTTTCTCTGAAAGAGAAGCAGACTGTTCAAACACTTCAATTCACTGTGCGAAGTGAATGGAGTGTTGCTTCACTTTCTAAATTCTGTCCTTTCAGAGAAAATCACTTTCCTTTGAAAGTGCCTTAAACTACTTTCAAGCATTCACAAAAAACTCACATGCGTTTCTCTGAAAGAGAAGCAGTCTGTTCCAACACTTCAATTCACTGTGCGAAGTGAATGGAGTGTTGCTTCACTTTCTAAATTCTGTCCTTTCAGAGAAAATCACTTTCCTTTGAAAGTGCCTTAAACTACTTTCAAGCATTCACAAAAATCTCACATGCGTTTCTCTGAAAGAGAAGCAGTCTGTTCCAACACTTCAATTCACTGTGCGAAGTGAATGGAGTGTTGCTTCACTTTCTAAATGCTGTCCTTTCAGAGAAAATCACTTTCCTATGAAAGTGCCTGAAGCAACTTGCAAGAATTCACAAGAAACTCACATGCGTTTCTCGGAAAGAGAAGCAGTCTGTTCCAACACTTCAATTCACTGTGCGAAGTGAATGGAGTGTTGCTTCACTTTCTAAATGCTGTCCTTTAGAGAAAATCACTTTCCTTTGAAAGTGCCTTAAACTACTTTCAAGCATTCACAAAAAACTCACATGCGTTTCTCTGAAAGAGAAGCAGTCTGTTCCAACACTTCAATTCACTGTGCGAAGTGAATGGAGTGTTGCTTCACTTTCTAAATTCTGTCCTTTCAGAGAAAATCACTTTCCTTTGAAAGTGCCTTAAACTACTTTCAAGCATTCACAAAAATCTCACACGCGTTTCTCTGAAAGAGAAGCAGTCTGTTCCAACACTTCAATTCACTGTGCGAAGTGAATGGAGTGTTGCTTCACTTTCTAAATGCTGTCCTTTCAGAGAAAATCACTTTCCTATGAAAGTGCCTGAAGCAACTTGCAAGAATTCACAAGAAACTCACATGCGTTTCTCGGAAAGAGAAGCAGTCTGTTCCAACACTTCAATTCACTGTGCGAAGTGAATGGAGTGTTGCTTCACTTTCTAAATGCTGTCCTTTCAGAGAAAATCACTTTCCTTTGAAAGTGCCTTAAGCTACTTGCAAGCATTAGGAAGAAACTCACATGCGTTTCTCTGAAAGAGAAGCAGACTGTTCAAACACTTCAATTCACTGTGCGAAGTGAATGGAGTGTTGCTTCACTTTCTAAATTCTGTCCTTTCAGAGAAAATCACTTTCCTTTGAAAGTGCCTTAAACTACTTTCAAGCATTCACAAAAAACTCACATGCATTTCTCTGAAAGAGAAGCAGTCTGTTCCAACACTTCAATTCACTGTGTGAAGTGAATGGAGTGTTGCTTCACTTTCTAAATGCTGTCCTTTCAGAGAAAATCACTTTCCTTTGAAGGTGCCTTAAGCAACTTGCAAGAAATCACAAGAAACTCACATGCGTTTCTCTGAAAGAGAAGCAGTCTGTTCCAACACTTCAATTCACTGTGCGAAGTGAATGGAGTGTTGCTTCACTTTCTAAATGCTGTCCTTTCAGAGAAAATCACTTTCCTTTGAAAGTGCCTTAAGCTTCCTACAAGCATTCACAAGAAACACTAATGCGTTTCTATGAAAGAGAAGCAGTCTGTTCCAATACTTCAATTCACTCTGCGAAGTGAATGGAGTGTTGCTTCACTTTCTAAATGCTGTCCTTTCAGAGAAAATCACTTTCCTTTGAAAGTGCCTTAAGCTACTTACAAGCATTCACCAGAAAGTCACATGCGTTTCTCTGAAAGAGAAGCAGTCTGTTCCAATACTTCAATTCACTGTGCGAAGTGAATGGAGTGTTGCTTCACTTTCTAAATGCTGTCCTTTCAGAGAAAATCACTTTCCTTTGAAAGTGCCTTAAGCTACTTGCAAGCATTAGGAAGAAGCTCACATGCTTTTCTCTGAAAGAGAAACAGACTGTTCCAACACTTCAATTCAATGTGCGAAGTGAATGGAGTGTTGCTTCAGTTTCTAAATGCTGTTCTTTCAGAGAAAATCACTTTCCTTTGAAAGTGCCTTAAGCCACTTGCAAGCATTCACAAGAAACACTAATGCGTTTCTATGAAAGAGAATCACTCTGTACCAACACTTCAATTCACTGCACGAAGGGAATGGAGTGTTGCTTCACTTTCTAAATGCTGTCCTTTCAGAGAAAATCACTTTCCTTTGAAAGTGCCTTAAGCTTCTTACAAGCATTCACCAGAAACTCACATGCGTTTCTCTGAAAGAGAAGCAGTCTGTTCCAACACTTCAATTCACTGTGCGAAGTGAATGGAGTGTTGCTTCACTTTCTAAATGCTGTCCTTTCAGAGAAAATCACTTTCCTTTGAAAGTGCCTTAAGCTACTTGCAAGCATTAGGAAGAAACTCACATGCGTTTCTCTGAAAGAGAAGCAGACTGTTCAAACACTTCAATTCACTGTGCGAAGTGAATGGAGTGTTGCTTCACTTTCTAAATTCTGTCCTTTCAGAGAAAATCACTTTCCTTTGAAAGTGCCTTAAACTACTTTCAACCATTCACAAAAAACTCACATGCGTTTCTCTGAAAGAGAAGCAGTCTGTTCCAACACTTCAATTCACAGTGCGAAGTGAATGGAGTGTTGCTTCACTTTCTAAATGCTGTCCTTTCAGAGAAAATCACTTTCCTTTGAAAGTGCCTTAAGCAACTTGCAAGAATTCACCAGAAACTCACATGCGTTTCTCTGAAAGAGA
Source organism: Myodes glareolus (assembly GCF_982192425.1). NCBI lineage: Eukaryota > Metazoa > Chordata > Mammalia > Rodentia > Cricetidae > Myodes > Myodes glareolus. Next base: position 101,922 of record NW_028263302.1, read on the forward strand.
AGCAGTCTGTTCCAACACTTCAATTCACTGTGCGAAGTGAATGGAGTGTTGCTTCACTTTCTAAATGCTGTCCTTTCAGAGAAAATCACTTTCCTTTGAAAGTGCCTTAAGCTTCCTACAAGCATTCACAAGAAACACTAATGCGTGTCTATGAAAGAGAAGCAGTCTGTTACAATACTTCAATTCACTCTGCGAAGTGAATGGAGTGTTGCTTCACTTTCTAAATGCTGTCCTTTCGGAGAAAATCACTTTCCTTTGAAAGTGCCTTAAGCTACTTACAAGCATTCAACAGAAACTCACATGCATTTCTCTGAAAGAGAAGCAGTCGGTTCCAACACTTCAATTCACTGTGCGAAGTGAATGGAGTGTTGCTTCACTTTCTAAATGCTGTCCTTTCAGAGAAAAACACTTTCCTTTGAAAGTGCCTTTAGCTACTTACAAGCATTCACCAGAAACACACATGCGTTTCTCTGAAAGAGAAGCAGTCTGTTCCAACACTTCAATTCACTGTGCGAAGTGAATGGAGTGTTGCTTCACTTTCTAAATGCTGTCCTTTCAGAGAAAATCACTTTCCCTTGAAAGTGCCTTAAGCTACTTGCAAGCATTAGGAAGAAACTCACATGCGTTTCTCTGAAAGAGAAGCAGTCTCTTCCAATACTTCAATTCACTGCACGAAGGGAATGGAGTGTTGCTTCAGTTTCTAAATGCTGTCCTTTCAGAGAAAATCACTTTCCTTTGAAAGTGCCTTAAGCTACTTACAAGCATTCAACAGAAACTCACATGCGTTTCTCTGAAAGAGAAGCAGTCTGTTCCAACACTTCAATTCACTGTGCGAAGTGAATGGAGTGTTGCCTCACTTTCTAAATGCTGTCCTTTCAGAGAAAATTATTTTCCTTTGAAAGTGCCTTAAGCTACTTACAAGCATTCACCAGAAACTCACATGCATTTCTCTGAAAGAGAAGCAGTCTGTTCCAATACTTCAATTCACTCTGCGAAGTGAATGGAGTGTTGCTTCACTTTCTAAATGCTGTCCTTTCAGAGAAAATCACTTTCCTTTGAAAGTGCCTTAAGCTACTTACAAGCATTAGGAAGAAACTCACATGCGTTTCTCTGAAAGAGAAGCAGTCTGTTCCAACACTTCAATTCACTGTGCGAAGTGAATGGACTGTTGCTTCAGTTTCTAAATGCTGTCCTTTCAGAGAAAATCACTTTCCTTTGAAAGTGCCTTAAGCTTCTTACAAGCATTCACCAGAAACTCACATGCGTTTCTCTGAAAGAGAAGCAGTCTGTTCCAACACTTCAATTCACTGTGCGAAGTGAATGGAGTGTTGCTTCACTTTCTAAATGCTGTCCTTTCAGAGAAAATCACTTTCCTTTGAAAGTGCCTTAAGCTACTTGCAAGCATTAGGAAGAAACTCACATGCGTTTCTCTGAAAGAGAAGCAGACTGTTCAAACACTTCAATTCACTGTGCAAAGTGAATGGAGTGTTGCTTCACTTTCTAAATTCTTTCCTTTCAGAGAAAATCACTTTCCTTTGAAAGTGCCTTAAACTACTTTCAAGCATTCACAAAAAACTCACATGCGTTTCTCTGAAAGAGAAGCAGTCTGTTCCAACACTTCAATTCACTGTGCGAAGTGAATGGAGTGTTGCTTCACTTTCTAAATGCTGTCCTTTCAGAGAAAATCACTTTCCTTTGAAAGTGCCTTAAGCAACTTGCAAGAATTCACAAGAAACTCACATGCGTTTCTCTGAAAGAGAAGCAGTCTGTTCCAACACTTCAATTCACTGTGCGAAGTGAATGGAGTGTTGCTTCACTTTCTAAATGCTGTCCTTTCAGAGAAAATCACTTTCCTTTGAAAGTGCCTTAAGCTTCTTACAAGCATTCACAAGAAACACTAATGCGTTTCTATGAAAGAGAAGCAGTCTGTTCCAATACTTCAATTCACTCTGCGAAGTGAATGGAGTGTTGCTTCACTTTCTAAATGCTGTCCTTTCAGAGAAAATCACTTTCCTTTGAAAGTGCCTTAAGCTACTTGCAAGCATTCAACAGAAACTCACATGCATTTCTCTGAAAGAGAAGCAGTCTGTTCCAACACTTCAATTCACTGTGCGAAGTGAATGGAGTGTTGCTTCACTTTCTAAATGCTGTCCTTTCAGAGAAAATCACTTTCCTTTGAAAGTGCCTTAAGCTACTTACAAGCATTCACCAGAAACTCACATGCGTTTCTCTGAAAGAGAAGCAGTCTGTTCCAACACTTCAATTCACTGTGCGAAGTGAATGGAGTGTTGCTTCACTTTCTAAATGCTGTCCTTTAAGAGAAAATCACTTTCCTTTGAAAGTGCCTTAAGCTACTTGCAAGCATTAGGAAGAAACTCACATGCGTTTCTCTGAAAGAGAAGCAGTCTGTTCCAACACTTCAATTCACTGCACGAAGGGAATGGAGTGTTGCTTCAGTTTCTAAATGCTGTCCTTTCAGAGAAAATCACTTTCCTTTGAAAGTGCCTTAAGCTACTTACAAGCATTCAACAGAAACTCACATGCGTTTCTCTGAAAGAGAAGCAGTCTGTTCCAACACTTCAATTCACTGTGCGAAGTGAATGGAGTGTTGCCTCACTTTCTAAATGCTGTCCTTTCAGAGAAAATCATTTTCCTTTGAAAGTGCCTTAAGCTACTTACAAGCATTCACCAGAAACTCACATGCATTTCTCTGAAAGAGAAGCAGTCTGTTCCAATATTTCAATTCACTCTGCGAAGTGAATGGAGTGTTGCTTCACTTTCTAAATGCTGTCCTTTCAGAGAAAATCACTTTCCTTTGAAAGTGCCTTAAGGTACTTACAAGCTTTCAACAGAAACTCACATGCATTTCTCTGAAAGAGAAGCAGTCTGTTCCAACACTTCAATTCACTGTGCGAAGTGAATGAAGTGTTGCTTCACTTTCTAAATTCTGTCCTTTCAGAGAAAATCACTTTCCTTTGAAAGTGCCTTAAACTTCTTTCAAGCATTCACAAAAAACTCACATGCGTTTCTCTGAAAGAGAAGCAGTCTGTTCCAACACTTCAATTCACTGTGCGAAGTGAATGGAGTGTTGCTTCACTTTCTAAATGCTGTCCTTTCAGAGAAAATCACTTTCCTTTGAAAGTGCCTTAAGCAACTTGCAAGAATTCACAAGAAACTCACATGCGTTTCTCTGAAAGAAAAGCAGTCTGTTCCAACACTTCAATTCACTGTGCGAAGTGAATGGAGTGTTGCTTCACTTTCTAAATGCTGTCCTTTCAGAGAAAATCACTTTCCTTTGAAAGTGCCTTAAGCTACTTGCAAGCATTAGGAAGAAACTCACATGCGTTTCTCTGAAAGAGAAGCAGACTGTTCAAACACTTCAATTCACTGTGCGAAGTGAATGGAGTGTTGCTTCACTTTCTAAATTCTGTCCTTTCAGAGAAAATCACTTTCCTTTGAAAGTGCCTTAAACTACTTTCAAGCATTCACAAAAAACTCACATGCGTTTCTCTGAAAGAGAAGCAGTCTGTTCCAACACTTCAATTCACAGTGCGAAGTGAATGGAGTGTTGCTTCACTTTCTAAATGCTGTCCTTTCAGAGAAAATCACTTTCCTTTGAAAGTGCCTTAAGCAACTTGCAAGAATTCACAAGAAACTCACATGCGTTTCTCTGAAAGAGAAGCAGTCTGTTCCAACACTTCAATTCACTGTGCGAAGTGAATGGAGTGTTGCTTCACTTTGTAAATGCTGTCCTTTCAGAGAAAATCACTTTCCTTTGAAAGTGCCTTAAGCTTCTTACAAGCATTCACAAGAAACACTAATGCGTTTCTATGAAAGAGAAGCAGTCTGTTCCAATACTTCAATTCACTCTGCGAAGTGAATGGAGTGTTGCTTCACTTTCTAAATTCTGTCCTTTCAGAGAAAATCACTTTCCTTTGAAAGTGCCTTAAACTACTTTCAAGCATTCACAAAAAACTCACATGCGTTTCTCTGAAAGAGAAGCAGTCTGTTCCAACACTTCAATTCACTGTGCGAAGTGAATGGAGTGTTGCTTCACTTTCTAAATTCTGTCCTTTCAGAGAAAATCACTTTCCTTTGAAAGTGCCTTAAGCAACTTGCAAGAATTCACAAGAAACTCACATGCGTTTCTCTGAAAGAGAAGCAGTCTGTTCCAACACTTCAATTCACTGTGCGAAGTGAATGGAGTGTTGCTTCACTTTCTAAATTCTGTCCTTTCAGAGAAAATCACTTTCCTTTGAAAGTGCCTTAAACTACTTTCAAGCATTCACAAAAAACTCACATGCGTTTCTCTGAAAGAGAAGCATTCTGTTCCAACACTTCAATTCACTGTGCGAAGTGAATGGAGTGTTGCTTCACTTTCTAAATGCTGTCCTTTCAGAGAAAATCACTTTCCTTTGAAAGTGCCTTAAGCAACTTGCAAGAATTCACAAGAAACTCACATGCGTTTCTCTGAAAGAGAAGCAGTCTGTTCCAACACTTCAATTCACTGTGCGAAGTGAATGGAGTGTTGCTTCACTTTCTAAATGCTGTCCTTTCAGAGAAAATCACTTTCCTTTGAAAGTGCCTTAAGCTTCTTACAAGCATTCACAAGAAACACTAATGCGTTTCTATGAAAGAGAAGCAGTCTGTTCCAATACTTCAATTCACTCTGCGAAGTGAATGGAGTGTTGCTTCACTTTCTAAATGCTGTCCTTTCAGAGAAAATCACTTTCCTTTGAAAGTGCCTTAAGCTACTTGCAAGCATTCAACAGAAACTCACATGCATTTCTCTGAAAGAGAAGCAGTCTGTTCCAACACTTCAATTCACTGTGCGAAGTGAATGGAGTGTTGCTTCACTTTCTAAATGCTGTCCTTTCAGAGAAAATCACTTTCCTTTGAAAGTGCCTTAAGCTACTTACAAGCATTCACCAGAAACTCACATGCGTTTCTCTGAAAGAGAAGCAGTCTGTTCCAACACTTCAATTCACTGTGCGAAGTGAATGGAGTGTTGCCTCACTTTCTAAGTGCTGTCCTTTCAGAGAAAATCACTTTCCCTTGAAAGTGCCTTAAGCTACTTGCAAGCATTAGGAAGAAACTCACATGCGTTTCTCTGAAAGAGAAGCAGTCTGTTCCAACACTTCAATTCACTGCACGAAGGGAATGGAGTGTTGCTTCAGTTTCTAAATGCTGTCCTTTCAGAGAAAATCACTTTCCTTTGAAAGTGCCTTAAGCTACTTACAAGCATTCAACAGAAACTCACATGCGTTTCTCTGAAAGAGAAGCAGTCTGTTCCAACACTTCAATTCACTGTGCGAAGTGAATGGAGTGTTGCCTCACTTTCTAAATGCTGTCCTTTCAGAGAAAATCATTTTCCTTTGAAAGTGCCTTAAGCTACTTACAAGCATTCACCAGAAACTCACATGCATTTCTCTGAAAGAGAAGCAGTCTGTTCCAATACTTCAATTCACTCTGCGAAGTGAATGGAGTGTTTCTTCACTTTCTAAATGCTGTCCTTTCAGAGAAAATCACTTTCCTTTGAAAGTGCCTTAAGGTACTTACAAGCATTCAACAGAAACTCACATGCATTTCTCTGAAAAGAAGCAGTCTGTTCCAATACTGCAATTCACTGTGCGAAGTGAATGGAGTGTTGCTTCACTTTCTAAATTCTGTCCTTTCAGAGAAAATCACTTTCCTTTGAAAGTGCCTTAAACTACTTTCAAGCATTCACAAAAAACTCACATGCGTTTCTCTGAAAGAGAAGCAGTCTGTTCCAACACTTCAATTCACTGTGCGAAGTGAATGGAGTGTTGCTTCACTTTCTAAATGCTGTCCTTTCAGAGAAAATCACTTTCCTTTGAAAGTGCCTTAAGCAACTTGCAAGAATTCACAAGAAACTCACATGCGTTTCTCTGAAAGAGAAGCAGTCTGTTCCAACACTTCAATTCACTCTGCGAAGTGAATGGAGTGTTGCTTCACTTTCTAAATGCTGTCCTTTCACAGAAAATCACTTTCCTTTGAAAGTGCCTTAAGCTACTTGCAAGCATTCAACAGAAACTCACATGCATTTCTCTGAAAGAGAAGCAGTCTGTTCCAACACTTCAATTCACTGTGCGAAGTGAATGGAGTGTTGCTTCACTTTCTAAATGCTGTCCTTTCAGAGAAAATCACTTTCCTTTGAAAGTGCCTTAAGCTACTTACAAGCATTCACCAGAAACTCACATGCGTTTCTCTGAAAGAGAAGCAGTCTGTTCCAACACTTCAATTCACTGTGCGAAGTGAATGGAGTGTTGCCTCACTTTCTAAGTGCTGTCCTTTCAGAGAAAATCACTTTCCCTTGAAAGTGCCTTAAGCTATTTGCAAGCATTAGGAAGAAACTCACATGCGTTTCTCTGAAAGAGAAGCAGTCTGTTCCAACACTTCAATTCACTGCACGAAGGGAATGGAGTGTTGCTTCAGTTTCTAAATGCTGTCCTTTCAGAGAAAATCACTTTCCTTTGAAAGTGCCTTAAGCTACTTACAAGCATTCAACAGAAACTCACATGCGTTTCTCTGAAAGAGAAGCAGTCTGTTCCAACACTTCAATTCACTGTGCGAAGTGAATGGAGTGTTGCCTCACTTTCTAAATGCTGTCCTTTCAGAGAAAATCATTTTCCTTTGAAAGTGCCTTAAGCTACTTACAAGCATTCACCAGAAACTCACATGCATTTCTCTGAAAGAGAAGCAGTCTGTTCCAATACTTCAATTCACTTTGCGAAGTGAATGGAGTGTTGCTTCACTTTCTAAATGCTGTCCTTTCAGAGAAAATCACTTTCCTTTGAAAGTGCCTTAAGGTACTTACAAGCATTCAACAGAAACTCACATGCATTTCTCTGAAAAGAAGCAGTCTGTTCCAACACTGCAATTCACTGTGCGAAGTGAATGGAGTGTTGCTTCACTTTCTAAATTCTGTCCTTTCAGAGAAAATCACTTTCCTTTGAAAGTGCCTTAAACTACTTTCAAGCATTCACAAAAAACTCACATGCGTTTCTCTGAAAGAGAAGCAGTCTGTTCCAACACTTCAATTCACTGTGCGAAGTGAATGGAGTGTTGCTTCACTTTCTAAATGCTGTCCTTTCAGAGAAAATCACTTTCCTTTGAAAGTGCCTTAAGCAACTTGCAAGAATTCACAAGAAACTCACATGCGTTTCTCTGAAAGAGAAGCAGTCTGTTCCAACACTTCAATTCACTGTGCGAAGTGAATGGAGTGTTGCTTCACTTTCTAAATGCTGTCCTTTCAGAGAAAATCACTTTCCTTTGAAAGTGCCTTAAGCTTCTTACAAGCATTCACCAGAAACTCACATGCGTTTCTCTGAAAGAGAAGCAGTCTGTTCCAACACTTCAATTCACTGTGCGAAGTGAATGGAGTGTTGCTTCACTTTCTAAATGCTGTCCTTTCAGAGAAAATCACTTTCCTTTGAAAGTGCCTTAAGCTACTTGCAAGCATTAGGAAGAAACTCACATGCGTTTCTCTGAAAGAGAAGCAGACTGTTCAAACACTTCAATTCACTGTGCGAAGTGAATGGAGTGTTGCTTCACTTTCTAAATTCTGTCCTTTCAGAGAAAATCACTTTCCTTTGAAAGTGCCTTAAACTACTTTCAAGCATTCACAAAAAACTCACATGCGTTTCTCTGAAAGAGAAGCAGTCTGTTCCAACACTTCAATTCACTGTGCGAAGTGAATGGAGTGTTGCTTCACTTTCTAAATGCTGTCCTTTCAGAGAAAATCACTTTCCTTTGAAAGTGCCTTAAGCAACTTGCAAGAATTCACAAGAAACTCACATGCGTTTCTCTGAAAGAGAAGCAGTCTGTTCCAACACTTCAATTCACTGTGCGAAGTGAATTGAGTGTTGCTTCACTTTGTAAATGCTGTCCTTTCAGAGAAAATCACTTTCCTTTGAAAGTGCCTTAAGCTTCTTACAAGCATTCACAAGAAACACTAATGCGTTTCTATGAAAGAGAACCAGTCTGTTCCAATACTTCAATTCACTCTGCGAAGTGAATGGAGTGTTGCTTCACTTTCTAAATGCTGTCCTTTCAGAGAAAATCACTTTCCTTTGAAAGTGCCTTAAGCTACTTGCAAGCATTCAACAGAAACTCACATGCATTTCTCTGAAAGAGAAGCAGTCTGTTCCAACACTTCAATTCACTGTGCGAAGTGAATGGAGTGTTGCTTCAGTTTCTAAATGCTTTCCTTTCAGAGAAAATCACTTTCCTTTGAAAGTGCCTTAAGCTACTTACAAGCATTCACCAGAAACTCACATGCGTTTCTCTGAAAGAGAAGCAGTCTGTTCCAACACTTCAATTCACTGTGCGAAGTGAATGGAGTGTTGCCTCACTTTCTAAGTGCTGTCCTTTCAGAGAAAATCACTTTCCCTTGAAAGTGCCTTAAGCTACTTGCAAGCATTAGGAAGAAACTCACATGCGTTTCTCTGAAAGAGAAGCAGTCTGTTCCAACACTTCAATTCACTGCACGAAGGGAATGGAGTGTTGCTTCACTTTCTAAATTCTGTCCTTTCAGAGAAAATCACTTTCCTTTGAAAGTGCCTTAAACTACTTTCAAGCATTCACAAAAAACTCACATGCGTTTCTCTGAAAGAGAAGCAGTCTGTTCCAACACTTCAATTCACTGTGCGAAGTGAATGGAGTGTTGCTTCACTTTCTAAATGCTGTCCTTTCAGAGAAAATCACTTTCCTTTGAAAGTGCCTTAAGCAACTTGCAAGAATTCACAAGAAACTCACATGCGTTTCTCTGAAAGAGAAGCAGTCTGTTCCAATACTTCAATTCACTCTGCGAAGTGAATGGAGTGTTGCTTCACTTTCTAAATGCTGTCCTTTCAGAGAAAATCACTTTCCTTTGAAAGTGCCTTAAGGTACTTACAAGCATTCAACAGAAACTCACATGCATTTCTCTGAAAAGAAGCAGTCTGTTCCAACACTGCAATTCACTGTGCGAAGTGAATGGAGTGTTGCTTCACTTTCTAAATTCTGTCCTTTCAGAGAAAATCACTTTCCTTTGAAAGTGCCTTAAACTACTTTCAAGCATTCACAAAAAACTCACATGCGTTTCTCTGAAAGAGAAGCAGTCTGTTCCAACACTTCAATTCACTGTGCGAAGTGAATGGAGTGTTGCTTCACTTTCTAAATGCTGTCCTTTCAGAGAAAATCACTTTCCTTTGAAAGTGCCTTAAGCAACTTGCAAGAATTCACAAGAAACTCACATGCGTTTCTCTGAAAGAGAAGCAGTCTGTTCCAACACTTCAATTCACTCTGCGAAGTGAATGGAGTGTTGCTTCACTTTCTAAATGCTGTCCTTTCAGAGAAAATCACTTTCCTTTGAAAGTGCCTTAAGCTACTTGCAAGCATTCAACAGAAACTCACATGCATTTCTCTGAAAGAGAAGCAGTCTGTTCCAACACTTCAATTCACTGTGCGAAGTGAATGGAGTGTTGCTTCACTTTCTAAATGCTGTCCTTTCAGAGAAAATCACTTTCCTTTGAAAGTGCCTTAAGCTACTTACAAGCATTCACCAGAAACTCACATGCGTTTCTCTGAAAGAGAAGCAGTCTGTTCCAACACTTCAATTCACTGTGCGAAGTGTATGGAGTGTTGCCTCACTTTCTAAGTGCTGTCCTTTCAGAGAAAATCACTTTCCCTTGAAAGTGCCTTAAGCTACTTGCAAGCATTAGGAAGAAACTCACATGCGTTTCTCTGAAAGAGAAGCAGTCTGTTCCAACACTTCAATTCACTGCACGAAGGGAATGGAGTGTTGCTTCAGTTTCTAAATGCTGTCCGTTCAGAGAAAATCACTTTCCTTTGAAAGTGCCTTAAGCTACTTACAAGCATTCAACAGAAACTCACATGCGTTTCTCTGAAAGAGAAGCAGTCTGTTCCAACACTTCAATTCACTGTGCGAAGTGAATGGAGTGTTGCCTCACTTTCTAAATGCTGTCCTTTCAGAGAAAATCATTTTCCTTTGAAAGTGCCTTAAGCTACTTACCAGCATTCACCAGAAACTCACATGCATTTCTCTGAAAGAGAAGCAGTCTGTTCCAATACTTCAATTCACTCTGCGAAGTGAATGGAGTGTTGCTTCACTTTCTAAATGCTGTCCTTTCAGAGAAAATCACTTTCCTTTGAAAGTGCCTTAAGGTACTTACAAGCATTCAACAGAAACTCACATGCATTTCTCTGAAAAGAAGCAGTCTGTTCCAACACTGCAATTCACTGTGCGAAGTGAATGGAGTGTTGCTTCACTTTCTAAATTCTGTCCTTTCAGAGAAAATCACTTTCCTTTGAAAGTGCCTTAAACTACTTTCAAGCATTCACAAAAAACTCACATGCGTTTCTCTGAAAGAGAAGCAGTCTGTTCCAACACTTCAATTCACTGTGCGAAGTGAATGGAGTGTTGCTTCACTTTCTAAATGCTGTCCTTTCAGAGAAAATCACTTTCCTTTGAAAGTGCCTTAAGCAACTTGCAAGAATTCACAAGAAACTCACATGCGTTTCTCTGAAAGAGAAGCAGTCTGTTCCAACACTTCAATTCACTGTGCGAAGTGAATGGAGTGTTGCTTCACTTTCTAAATGCTGTCCTTTCAGAGAAAATCACTTTCCTTTGAAAGTGCCTTAAGCTTCTTACAAGCATTCACCAGAAACTCACATGCGTTTCCCTGAAAGAGAAGCAGTCTGTTCCAACACTTCAATTCACTGTGCGAAGTGAATGGAGTGTTGCCTCACTTTCTAAGTGCTGTCCTTTCAGAGAAAATCACTTTCCCTTGAAAGTGCCTTAAGCTACTTGCAAGCATTAGGAAGAAACTCACATGCGTTTCTCTGAAAGAGAAGCAGTCTGTTCCAACACTTCAATTCACTGCACGAAGGGAATGGAGTGTTGCTTCACTTTCTAAATTCTGTCCTTTCAGAGAAAATCACTTTCCTTTGAAAGTGCCTTAAGCAACTTGCAAGAATTCACAAGAAACTCACATGTGTTTCTCTGAAAGAGAAGCAGTCTGTTCCAATACTTCAATTCACTCTGCGAAGTGAATGGAGTGTTGCTTCACTTTCTAAATGCTGTCCTTTCAGAGAAAATCACTTTCCTTTGAAAGTGCCTTAAGGTACTTACAAGCATTCAACAGAAACTCACATGCATTTCTCTGAAAAGAAGCAGTCTGTTCCAACACTGCAATTCACTGTGCGAAGTGAATGGAGTGTTGCTTCACTTTCTAAATTCTGTCCTTTCAGAGAAAATCACTTTCCTTTGAAAGTGCCTTAAACTACTTTCAAGCATTCACAAAAAACTCACATGCGTTTCTCTGAAAGAGAAGCAGTCTGTTCCAACACTTCAATTCACTGTGCGAAGTGAATGGAGTGTTTCTTCACTTTCTAAATGCTGTCCTTTCAGAGAAAATCACTTTCCTTTGAAAGTGCCTTAAGCAACTTGCAAGAATTCACAAGAAACTCACATGCGTTTCTCTGAAAGAGAAGCAGTCTGTTCCAACACTTCAATTCACTCTGCGAAGTGAATGGAGTGTTGCTTCACTTTCTAAATGCTGTCCTTTCAGAGAAAATCACTTTCCTTTGAAAGTGCCTTAAGCTACTTGCAAGCATTCAACAGAAACTCACATGCATTTCTCTGAAAGAGAAGCAGTCTGTTCCAACACTTCAATTCACTGTGCGAAGTGAATGGAGTGTTGCTTCACTTTCTAAAGGCTGTCCTTTCAGAGAAAATCACTTTCCTTTGAAAGTGCCTTAAGCTACTTACAAGCATTCACCAGAAACTCACATGCGTTTCTCTGAAAGAGAAGCAGTCTGTTCCAACACTTCAATTCACTGTGCGAAGTGTATGGAGTGTTGCCTCACTTTCTAAGTGCTGTCCTTTCAGAGAAAATCACTTTCCCTTGAAAGTGCCTTAAGCTACTTGCAAGCATTAGGAAGAAACTCACATGCGTTTCTCTGAAAGAGAAGCAGTCTGTTCCAACACTTCAATTCACTGCACGAAGGGAATGGAGTGTTGCTTCAGTTTCTAAATGCTGTCCGTTCAGAGAAAATCACTTTCCTTTGAAAGTGCCTTAAGCTACTTACAAGCATTCAACAGAAACTCACATGCGTTTCTCTGAAAGAGAAGCAGTCTGTTCCAACACTTCAATTCACTGTGCGAAGTGAATGGAGTGTTGCCTCACTTTCTAAATGCTGTCCTTTCAGAGAAAATCATTTTCCTTTGAAAGTGCCTTAAGCTACTTACCAGCATTCACCAGAAACTCACATGCATTTCTCTGAAAGAGAAGCAGTCTGTTCCAATACTTCAATTCACTCTGCGAAGTGAATGGAGTGTTGCTTCACTTTCTAAATGCTGTCCTTTCAGAGAAAATCACTTTCCTTTGAAAGTGCCTTAAGGTACTTACAAGCATTCAACAGAAACTCACATGCATTTCTCTGAAAAGAAGCAGTCTGTTCCAACACTGCAATTCACTGTGCGAAGTGAATGGAGTGTTGCTTCACTTTCTAAATTCTGTCCTTTCAGAGAAAATCACTTTCCTTTGAAAGTGCCTTAAACTACTTTCAAGCATTCACAAAAAACTCACATGCGTTTCTCTGAAAGAGAAGCAGTCTGTTCCAACACTTCAATTCACTGTGCGAAGTGAATGGAGTGTTGCTTCACTTTCTAAATGCTGTCCTTTCAGAGAAAATCACTTTCCTTTGAAAGTGCCTTAAGCAACTTGCAAGAATTCACAAGAAACTCACATGCGTTTCTCTGAAAGAGAAGCAGTCTGTTCCAACACTTCAATTCACTGTGCGAAGTGAATGGAGTGTTGCTTCACTTTCTAAATGCTGTCCTTTCAGAGAAAATCACTTTCCTTTGAAAGTGCCTTAAGCTTCTTACAAGCATTCACCAGAAACTCACATGCGTTTCTCTGAAAGAGAAGCAGTCTGTTCCAACACTTCAATTCACTGTGCGAAGTGAATGGAGTGTTGCTTCACTTTCTAAATGCTGTCCTTTCAGAGAAAATCACTTTCCTTTGAAAGTGCCTTAAGCTACTTGCAAGCATTAGGAAGAAACTCACATGCGTTTCTCTGAAAGAGAAGCAGACTGTTCAAACACTTCAATTCACTGTGCGAAGTGAATGGAGTGTTGCTTCACTTTCTAAATTCTGTCCTTTCAGAGAAAATCACTTTCCTTTGAAAGTGCCTTAAACTACTTTCAAGCATTCACAAAAAACTCAAATGCGTTTCTCTGAAAGAGAAGCAGTCTGTTCCAACACTTCAATTCACTGTGCGAAGTGAATGGAGTGTTGCTTCACTTTCTAAATGCTGTCCTTTCAGAGAAAATCACTTTCCTTTGAAAGTGCCTTAAGCAACTTGCAAGCATTCACCAGAAACACACATGCGTTTCTCTGAAAGAGAAGCAGTCTGTTCCAACACTTCAATTCACTGTGCGAAGTGAATGGAGTGTTGCTTCACTTTCTAAATGCTGTCCTTTCAGAGAAAATCACTTTCCCTTGAAAGTGCCTTAAGCTACTTGCAAGCATTAGGAAGAAACTCACATGCGTTTCTCTGAAAGAGAAGCAGTCTCTTCCAATACTTCAATTCACTGCACGAAGGGAATGGAGTGTTGCTTCAGTTTCTAAATGCTGTCCTTTCAGAGAAAATCACTTTCCTTTGAAAGTGCCTTAAGCTACTTACAAGCATTCAACAGAAACTCACATGCGTTTCTCTGAAAGAGAAGCAGTCTGTTCCAACACTTCAATTCACTGTGCGAAGTGAATGGAGTGTTGCCTCACTTTCTAAATGCTGTCCTTTCAGAGAAAATTATTTTCCTTTGAAAGTGCCTTAAGCTACTTACAAGCATTCACCAGAAACTCACATGCATTTCTCTGAAAGAGAAGCAGTCTGTTCCAATACTTCAATTCACTCTGCGAAGTGAATGGAGTGTTGCTTCACTTTCTAAATGCTGTCCTTTCAGAGAAAATCACTTTCCTTTGAAAGTGCCTTAAGCTACTTACAAGCATTAGGAAGAAACTCACATGCGTTTCTCTGAAAGAGAAGCAGTCTGTTCCAACACTTCAATTCACTGTGCGAAGTGAATGGAGTGTTGCTTCAGTTTCTAAATGCTGTCCTTTCAGAGAAAATCACTTTCCTTTGAAAGTGCCTTAAGCTTCTTACAAGCATTCACCAGAAACTCACATGCGTTTCTCTGAAAGAGAAGCAGTCTGTTCCAACACTTCAATTCACTGTGCGAAGTGAATGGAGTGTTGCTTCACTTTCTAAATGCTGTCCTTTCAGAGAAAATCACTTTCCTTTGAAAGTGCCTTAAGCTACTTGCAAGCATTAGGAAGAAACTCACATGCGTTTCTCTGAAAGAGAAGCAGACTGTTCAAACACTTCAATTCACTGTGCAAAGTGAATGGAGTGTTGCTTCACTTTCTAAATTCTGTCCTTTCAGAGAAAATCACTTTCCTTTGAAAGTGCCTTAAACTACTTTCAAGCATTCACAAAAAACTCACATGCGTTTCTCTGAAAGAGAAGCAGTCTGTTCCAACACTTCAATTCACTGTGCGAAGTGAATGGAGTGTTGCTTCACTTTCTAAATGCTGTCCTTTCAGAGAAAATCACTTTCCTTTGAAAGTGCCTTAAGCAACTTGCAAGAATTCACAAGAAACTCACATGCGTTTCTCTGAAAGAGAAGCAGTCTGTTCCAACACTTCAATTCACTGTGCGAAGTGAATGGAGTGTTGCTTCACTTTCTAAATGCTGTCCTTTCAGAGAAAATCACTTTCCTTTGAAAGTGCCTTAAGCTTCTTACAAGCATTCACAAGAAACACTAATGCGTTTCTATGAAAGAGAAGCAGTCTGTTCCAATACTTCAATTCACTCTGCGAAGTGAATGGAGTGTTGCTTCACTTTCTAAATGCTGTCCTTTCAGAGAAAATCACTTTCCTTTGAAAGTGCCTTAAGCTACTTGCAAGCATTCAACAGAAACTCACATGCATTTCTCTGAAAGAGAAGCAGTCTGTTCCAACACTTCAATTCACTGTGCGAAGTGAATGGAGTGTTGCTTCACTTTCTAAATGCTGTCCTTTCAGAGAAAATCACTTTCCCTTGAAAGTGCCTAAGCTACTTGCAAGCATTAGGAAGAAACTCACATGCGTTTCTCTGAAAGAGAAGCAGACTGTTCAAACACTTCAATTCACTGTGCGAAGTGAATGGAGTGTTGCTTCACTTTCTAAATTCTGTCCTTTCAGAGAAAATCACTTTCCTTTGAAAGTGCCTTAAACTACTTTCAAGCATTCACAAAAAACTCAAATGCGTTTCTCTGAAAGAGAAGCAGTCTGTTCCAACACTTCAATTCACTGTGCGAAGTGAATGGAGTGTTGCTTCACTTTCTAAATGCTGTCCTTTCAGAGAAAATCACTTTCCTTTGAAAGTGCCTTAAGCAACTTGCAAGAATTCACAAGAAACTCACATGCGTTTCTCTGAAAGAGAAGCAGTCTGTTCCAACACTTCAATTCACTGTGCGAAGTGAATGGAGTGTTGCTTCACTTTGTAAATGCTGTCCTTTCAGAGAAAATCACTTTCCTATGAAAGTGCCTTAAGCTTCTTACAAGCATTCACAAGAAACACTAATGCGTTTCTATGAAAGAGAAGCAGTCTGTTCCAATACTTCAATTCACTCTGCGAAGTGAATGGAGTGTTGCTTCACTTTCTAAATGCTGTCCTTTCAGAGAAAATCACTTTCCTTTGAAAGTGCCTTAAACTACTTTCAAGCATTCACAAAAAACTCACATGCGTTTCTCTGAAAGAGAAGCAGTCTGTTCCAACACTTCAATTCACTGTGCGAAGTGAATGGAGTGTTGCTTCACTTTCTAAATTCTGTCCTTTCAGAGAAAATCACTTTCCTTTGAAAGTGCCTTAAGCAACTTGCAAGAATTCACAAGAAACTCACATGCGTTTCTCTGAAAGAGAAGCAGTCTGTTCCAACACTTCAATTCACTGTGCGAAGTGAATGGAGTGTTGCTTCACTTTCTAAATTCTGTCCTTTCAGAGAAAATCACTTTCCTTTGAAAGTGCCTTAAACTAATTTCAAGCATTCACAAAAAACTCACATGCGTTTCTCTGAAAGAGAAGCAGTCTGTTCCAACACTTCAATTCACTGTGCGAAGTGAATGGAGTGTTGCTTCACTTTCTAAATGCTGTCCTTTCAGAGAAAATCACTTTCCTTTGAAAGTGCCTTAAGCAACTTGCAAGAATTCACAAGAAACTCACATGCGTTTCTCTGAAAGAGAAGCAGTCTGTTCCAACACTTCAATTCACTGTGCGAAGTGAATGGAGTGTTGCTTCACTTGCTAAATTCTGTCCTTTCAGAGAAAATCACTTTCCTTTGAAAGTGCCTTAAACTACTTTCAAGCATTCACAAAAAACTCAAATGCGTTTCTCTGAAAGAGAAGCAGTCTGTTCCAACACTTCTATTCACTGTGTGAAGTGAATGGAGTGTTGCTTCACTTTCTAAATGCTGTCCTTTCAGAGAAAATCACTTTCCTTTGAAAGTGCCTTAAGCTACTTGCAAGCATTAGGAAGAAGCTCACATGCATTTCACTGAAAGAGAAGCAGACTGTTCCAACACTTCAATTCACTGTGCGAAGTGAATGGAGTGTTGCTTCACTTTCTAAATTCTGTCCTTTCAGAGAAAATCACTTTCCTTTGAAAGTGCCTTAAACTACTTTCAAGCATTCACAAAAAACTCACATGCGTTTCTCTGAAAGAGAAGCAGTCTGTTCCAACACTTCAATTCACTGTGCGAAGTGAATGGAGTGTTGCTTCACTTTCTAAATGCTGTCCTTTCAGAGAAAATCACTTTCCTATGAAAGTGCCTGAAGCAACTTGCAAGAATTCTCAAGAAACTCACATGCGTTTCTCGGAAAGAGAAGCAGTCTGTTCCAACACTTCAATTCACTGTGCGAAGTGAATGGAGTGTTGCTTCACTTTCTAAATGCTGTCCTTTCAGAGAAAATCACTTTCCTTTGAAAGTGCCTTAAGCTACTTACAAGCATTCACCAGAAACTCACATGCGTTTCTCTGAAAGAGAAGCAGTCTGTTCCAACACTTCAATTCACTGTGCGAAGTGAATGGAGTGTTGCTTCACTTTCTAAATGCTGTCCTTTCAGAGAAAATCACTTTCCCTTGAAAGTGCCTAAGCTACTTGCAAGCATTAGGAAGAAACTCACATGCGTTTCTCTGAAAGAGAAGCAGTCTGTTCCAACACTTCAATTCACTGCACGAAGGGAATGGAGTGTTGCTTCACTTTCTAAATGCTGTCCTTTCAGAGAAAATCACTTTCCTTTGAAAGTGCCTTAAGCTACTTACAAGCATTCAACAGAAACTCACATGCGTTTCTCTGAAAGAGAAGCAGTCTGTTCCAACACTTCAATTCACTGTGCGAAGTGAATGGAGTGTTGCCTCACTTTCTAAATGCTGTCCTTTCAGAGAAAATCATTTTCCTTTGAAAGTGCCTTAAGCTACTTACAAGCATTCACCAGAAACTCACATGCATTTCTCTGAAAGAGAAGCAGTCTGTTCCAATACTTCAATTCACTCTGCGAAGTGAATGGAGTGTTGCTTCACTTTCTAAATGCTGTCCTTTCAGAGAAAATCACTTTCCTTTGAAAGTGCCTTAAGGTACTTACAAGCTTTCAACAGAAACTCACATGCATTTCTCTGAAAGAGAAGCAGTCTGTTCCAACACTTCAATTCACTGTGCGAAGTGAATGGAGTGTTGCTTCACTTTCTAAATTCTGTCCTTTCAGAGAAAATCACTTTCCTTTGAAAGTGCCTTAAACTTCTTTCAAGCATTCACAAAAAACTCACATGCGTTTCTCTGAAAGAGAAGCAGTCTGTTCCAACACTTCAATTCACTGTGCGTAGTGAATGGAGTGTTGCTTCACTTTCTAAATGCTGTCCTTTCAGAGAAAATCACTTTCCTTTGAAAGTGCCTTAAGCAACTTGCAAGAATTCACAAGAAACTCACATGCGTTTCTCTGAAAGAAAAGCAGTCTGTTCCAACACTTCAATTCACTGTGCGAAGTGAGTGGAGTGTTGCTTCACTTTCTAAATGCTGTCCTTTCAGAGAAAATCACTTTCCTTTGAAAGTGCCTTAAGCTACTTGCAAGCATTAGGAAGAAACTCACATGCGTTTCTCTGAAAGAGAAGCAGACTGTTCAAACACTTCAATTCACTGTGCGAAGTGAATGGAGTGTTGCTTCACTTTCTAAATTCTGTCCTTTCAGAGAAAATCACTTTCCTTTGAAAGTGCCTTAAACTACTTTCAAGCATTCACAAAAAACTCACATGCGTTTCTCTGAAAGAGAAGCAGTCTGTTCCAACACTTCAATTCACTGTGCGAAGTGAATGGAGTGTTGCTTCACTTTCTAAATGCTGTCCTTTCAGAGAAAATCACTTTCCTTTGAAAGTGCCTTAAGCAACTTGCAAGAATTCACAAGAAACTCACATGTGTTTCTCTGAAAGAGAAGCAGTCTGTTCCAACACTTCAATTCACTGTGCGAAGTGAATGGAGTGTTGCTTCACTTTGTAAATGCTGTCCTTTCAGAGAAAATCACTTTCCTTTGAAAGTGCCTTAAGCTTCTTACAAGCATTCACAAGAAACACTAATGCGTTTCTATGAAAGAGAAGCAGTCTGTTCCAATACTTCAATTCACTCTGCGAAGTGAATGGAGTGTTGCTTCACTTTCTAAATGCTGTCCTTTCAGAGAAAATCACTTTCCTTTGAAAGTGCCTTAAGCTACTTGCAAGCATTCAACAGAAACTCACATGCATTTCTCTGAAAGAGAAGCAGTCTGTTCCAACACTTCAATTCACTGTGCGAAGTGAATGGAGTGTTGCTTCACTTTCTAAATGCTGTCCTTTCAGAGAAAATCACTTTCCTTTGAAAGTGCCTTAAGCTACTTACAAGCATTCACCAGAAACTCACATGCGTTTCTCTGAAAGAGAAGCAGTCTGTTCCAACACTTCAATTCACTGTGCGAAGTGAATGGAGTGTTGCTTCACTTTCTAAATGCTGTCCTTTCAGAGAAAATCACTTTCCCTTGAAAGTGCCTAAGCTACTTGCAAGCATTAGGAAGAAACTCACATGCGTTTCTCTGAAAGAGAAGCAGTCTGTTCCAAAACTTCAATTCACTGCACGAAGGGAATGGAGTGTTGCTTCAGTTTCTAAATGCTGTCCTTTCAGAGAAAATCACTTTCCTTTGAAAGTGCCTTAAGCTACTTACAAGCATTCAACAGAAACTCACATGCGTTTCTCTGAAAGAGAAGCAGTCTGTTCCAACACTTCAATTCACTGTGCGAAGTGAATGGAGTGTTGCCTCACTTTCTAAATGCTGTCCTTTCAGAGAAAATCATTTTCCTTTGAAAGTGCCTTAAGCTACTTACAAGCATTCACCAGAAACTCACATGCATTTCTCTGAAAGAGAAGCAGTCTGTTCCAATACTTCAATTCACTCTGCGAAGTGAATGGAGTGTTGCTTCACTTTCTAAATGCTGTCCTTTCAGAGAAAATCACTTTCCTTTGAAAGTGCCTTAAGGTACTTACAAGCATTCAACAGAAACTCACATGCATTTCTCTGAAAAGAAGCAGTCTGTTCCAACACTGCAATTCACTGTGCGAAGTGAATGGAGTGTTGCTTCACTTTCTAAATTCTGTCCTTTCAGAGAAAATCACTTTCCTTTGAAAGTGCCTTAAACTACTTTCAAGCATTCACAAAAAACTCACATGCGTTTCTCTGAAAGAGAAGCAGTCTGTTCCAACACTTCAATTCACTGTGCGAAGTGAATGGAGTGTTGCTTCACTTTCTAAATGCTGTCCTTTCAGAGAAAATCACTTTCCTTTGAAAGTGCCTTAAGCAACTTGCAAGAATTCACAAGAAACTCACATGCGTTTCTCTGAAAGAGAAGCAGTCTGTTCCAACACTTCAATTCACTGTGCGAAGTGAATGGAGTGTTGCTTCACTTTCTAAATGCTGTCCTTTCAGAGAAAATCACTTTCCTTTGAAAGTGCCTTAAGCTTCTTACAAGCATTCACCAGAAACTCACATGCGTTTCTCTGAAAGAGAAGCAGTCTGTTCCAACACTTCAATTCACTGCACGAAGGGAATGGAGTGTTGCTTCACTTTCTAAATGCTGTCCTTTCAGAGAAAATCACTTTCCTTTGAAAGTGCCTTAAGCTACTTGCAAGCATTAGGAAGAAACTCACATGCGTTTCTCTGAAAGAGAAGCAGACTGTTCCAACACTTCAATTCACTGTGCGAAGTGAATGGAGTGTTGCTTCACTTTGTAAATGCTGTCCTTTCAGAGAAAATCACTTTCCTTTGAAAGTGCCTTAAGCTTCTTACAAGCATTCACAAGAAACACTAATGCGTTTCTATGAAAGAGAAGCAGTCTGTTCCAATACTTCAATTCACTCTGCGAAGTGAATGGAGTGTTGCTTCACTTTCTAAATGCTGTCCTTTCAGAGAAAATCACTTTCCTTTGAAAGTGCCTTAAACTACTTTCAAGCATTCACAAAAAACTCACATGCGTTTCTCTGAAAGAGAAGCAGTCTGTTCCAACACTTCAATTCACTGTGCGAAGTGAATGGAGTGTTGCTTCACTTTCTAAATTCTGTCCTTTCAGAGAAAATCACTTTCCTTTGAAAGTGCCTTAAGCAACTTGCAAGAATTCACAAGAAACTCACATGCGTTTCTCTGAAAGAGAAGCAGTCTGTTCCAACACTTCAATTCACTGTGCAAAGTGAATGGAGTGTTGCTTCACTTTCTAAATTCTGTCCTTTCAGAGAAAATCACTTTCCTTTGTAAGTGCCTTAAACTACTTTCAAGCATTCACAAAAAACTCACATGCGTTTCTCTGAAAGAGAAGCATTCTGTTCCAACACTTCAATTCACTGTGCGAAGTGAATGGAGTGTTGCTTCACTTTCTAAATGCTGTCCTTTCAGAGAAAATCACTTTCCTTTGAAAGTGCCTTAAGCAACTTGCAAGAATTCACAAGAAACTCACATGCGTTTCTCTGAAAGAGAAGCAGTCTGTTCCAACACTTCAATTCACTGTGCGAAGTGAATGGAGTGTTGCTTCACTTTCTAAATGCTGTCCTTTCAGAGAAAATCACTTTCCTTTGAAAGTGCCTTAAGCTTCTTACAAGCATTCACAAGAAACACTAATGCGTTTCTATGAAAGAGAAGCAGTCTGTTCCAATACTTCAATTCACTCTGCGAAGTGAATGGAGTGTTGCTTCACTTTCTAAATGCTGTCCTTTCAGAGAAAATCACTTTCCTTTGAAAGTGCCTTAAGCTACTTGCAAGCATTCAACAGAAACTCACATGCATTTCTCTGAAAGAGAAGCAGTCTGTTCCAACACTTCAATTCACTGTGCGAAGTGAATGGAGTGTTGCTTCACTTTCTAAATGCTGTCCTTTCAGAGAAAATCACTTTCCTTTGAAAGTGCCTTAAGCTACTTACAAGCATTCACCAGAAACTCACATGCGTTTCTCTGAAAGAGAAGCAGTCTGTTCCAACACTTCAATTCACTGTGCGAAGTGAATGGAGTGTTGCTTCACTTTCTAAATGCTGTCCTTTCAGAGAAAATCACTTTCCCTTGAAAGTGCCTAAGCTACTTGCAAGCATTAGGAAGAAACTCACATGCGTTTCTCTGAAAGAGAAGCAGTCTGTTCCAAAACTTCAATTCACTGCACGAAGGGAATGGAGTGTTGCTTCAGTTTCTAAATGCTGTCCTTTCAGAGAAAATCACTTTCCTTTGAAAGTGCCTTAAGCTACTTACAAGCATTCAACAGAAACTCACATGCGTTTCTCTGAAAGAGAAGCAGTCTGTTCCAACACTTCAATTCACTGTGCGAAGTGAATGGAGTGTTGCCTCACTTTCTAAATGCTGTCCTTTCAGAGAAAATCATTTTCCTTTGAAAGTGCCTTAAGCTACTTACAAGCATTCACCAGAAACTCACATGCATTTCTCTGAAAGAGAAGCAGTCTGTTCCAATACTTCAATTCACTCTGCGAAGTGAATGGAGTGTTGCTTCACTTTCTAAATGCTGTCCTTTCAGAGAAAATCACTTTCCTTTGAAAGTGCCTTAAGGTACTTACAAGCATTCAACAGAAACTCACATGCATTTCTCTGAAAAGAAGCAGTCTGTTCCAACACTGCAATTCACTGTGCGAAGTGAATGGAGTGTTGCTTCACTTTCTAAATTCTGTCCTTTCAGAGAAAATCACTTTCCTTTGAAAGTGCCTTAAACTACTTTCAAGCATTCACAAAAAACTCACATGCGTTTCTCTGAAAGAGAAGCAGTCTGTTCCAACACTTCAATTCACTGTGCGAAGTGAATGGAGTGTTGCTTCACTTTCTAAATGCTGTCCTTTCAGAGAAAATCACTTTCCTTTGAAAGTGCCTTAAGCAACTTGCAAGAATTCACAAGAAACTCACATGCGTTTCTCTGAAAGAGAAGCAGTCTGTTCCAACACTTCAATTCACTGTGCGAAGTGAATGGAGTGTTGCTTCACTTTCTAAATGCTGTCCTTTCAGAGAAAATCACTTTCCTTTGAAAGTGCCTTAAGCTTCTTACAAGCATTCACCAGAAACTCACATGCGTTTCTCTGAAAGAGAAGCAGTCTGTTCCAACACTTCAATTCACTGCACGAAGGGAATGGAGTGTTGCTTCACTTTCTAAATGCTGTCCTTTCAGAGAAAATCACTTTCCTTTGAAAGTGCCTTAAGCTACTTGCAAGCATTAGGAAGAAACTCACATGCGTTTCTCTGAAAGAGAAGCAGACTGTTCAAACACTTCAATTCACTGTGCGAAGTGAATGGAGTGTTGCTTCACTTTCTAAATTCTGTCCTTTCAGAGAAAATCACTTTCCTTTGAAAGTGCCTTAAACTACTTTCAAGCATTCACAAAAAACTCAAATGCGTTTCTCTGAAAGAGAAGCAGTCTGTTCCAACACTTCAATTCACTGTGCGAAGTGAATGGAGTGTTGCTTCACTTTCTAAATGCTGTCCTTTCAGAGAAAATCACTTTCCTTTGAAAGTGCCTTAAGCAACTTGCAAGAATTCACAAGAAACTCACATGCGTTTCTCTGAAAGAGAAGCAGTCTGTTCCAACACTTCAATTCACTGTGCGAAGTGAATGGAGTGTTGCTTCACTTTGTAAATGCTGTCCTTTCAGAGAAAATCACTTTCCTTTGAAAGTGCCTTAAGCTTCTTACAAGCATTCACAAGAAACACTAATGCGTTTCTATGAAAGAGAAGCAGTCTGTTCCAATACTTCAATTCACTCTGCGAAGTGAATGGAGTGTTGCTTCACTTTCTAAATGCTGTCCTTTCAGAGAAAATCACTTTCCTTTGAAAGTGCCTTAAACTACTTTCAAGCATTCACAAAAAACTCACATGCGTTTCTCTGAAAGAGAAGCA
>NW_028263303.1:0-124000 GCF_982192425.1 Myodes glareolus
AAGTGTTGGAACAGAATGCTTCTCTTTCAGAGAAAGAGATGTGAGTTTCTTGTGAATGCTTGTAAGTAGATTAAGGCAGTTTCAAAAGAGAGTGATTTTCTCGGAAAGGAGAGCATTTAGAAAGTGAAGCAACACTCCATTCACTTCGCACAGTGAATTGAAGTGTTGGAACAGACTGCTTCTCTTTCAGAGAAGCGCATGTGAGTTTCTTCTGAATTATTATAAGTAGCTAAAGGCACTTACAAAGGAAAGTGATTTTCTCTGAAAGGACAGCATTTAGAAAGTGAAGCAACACTCCATTCACTTCACACAGTGAATTGAAGTGTTGGAACAGACTGCTTCTCTATAAGAGAAACGCATGTGAGTTTTTTGTGAATGCTTAAAAGTAATTTACGGCACTTTCAAAGGAAAGTGATTTTCTCTGAAAGGACAGCATTTAGAAAGTGAAGCAACACTCCATTAACTACGCACAGTGAATTGAAGTGTTGAAATAGAGTGCTTCTCTTTCAGAGAAATACATGTGAGTTTCTGTTGAATGCTTGTAAGTAGATTAAGGCACTTTCAAAGGAAAATGATTTTCTGAAAGGACAGCATTTAGAAAGTTAAGAAACACTCCATTCACTAGCACAGTGAATTGAAGTGTTGGAACAGACTCCTTTTCTTTCAGAGAAATGCATGTGAGTTTCTTGTGAATGCGTTTAAGTAGATTAAGGCAGTTTCAAAAGAGAGTGATTTTCTCTGAAAGGAGAGCAGTTAGAAAGTGAAGCTACACTCCATTCACTTCGCACAGTGAATTGAAGTGTTGGAACAGACTGCTTCTCTTTCAGAGAAACGCATGTGAGTTTCTTCTGAATTCTTGTAAGTAGCTAAAGGCACTTTCAAAGGAAAGTGATTTTCTCTGAAAGGACAGCATTTAGAAAGTGAAGCAACACTCCATTCACTTCGCACAGTGAATTGAAGTGTTGGAACAGACTGCTTCTCTTTCAGAGAAACGCATGTGAGTTTTTTGTGAATGCTTGCAAGTAATTTATGGCACTTTCAAAGGAAAGTGATTTTCTCTGAAAGGACAGCATTTAGAAAGTGAAGCAACACTCCATTCCCTTCGCACTGTGAATTGAAGTGTTGGAACAGACTCCTTCTCTTTCAGAGAAACAGATGTGAGTTTCTTGTGAGTGCTTGTAAGTAGATTAAGGCAGTTTCAAAGGAAAGTGATTTTCTCTGAAATGACAGCATTTAGAAAGTGAAGCAACACTCCATTCACTTCGCACAGTGAATTGAAGTGTTGGAACAGACTGCTTCTCTTTCAGAGAAACGCATGTGAGTTTTTTGTGAATGCTTGAAAGTAATTTAAAGCACTTTCAAAGGAAAGTGATTTTCTCTGAAAGGACAGCATTTAGAAAGTGAAGCAACACTCCATTCACTTCGCACAGTGAATTGAAGTGTTGGAACAGACTCCTTCTCTTTCAGAGAAATGCATGTGAGTTTCTTGTGAATGCTTGTAAGTTGATTAAGTCAGTTTCAAAAGAGAGTGATTTTCTCTGAAAGGAGAGCAGTTAGAAAGTGAAGCAACACTCCATTCACTTCGCACAGTGAATTGAAGTGTTGGAACAGACTGCTTCTCCTTCAGAGAAGCACATGTGAGTTTCTTCTGAATTCTCATAAGTAGGTTAAGGCACTTACAAAGGAAAGTGATTTTCTCAGGAAGGACAGCATTTAGAAAGTGAAGCAACACTCCATTCACTTCGCACAGTGAATTGAAGTGTTGGAACAGACTGCTTCTCCTTCAGAGAAACTCATGTGAGTCTCTGGTAAATGCTTGTAAGTAGCTTAAGGCACTGTCAAAGGAAAGTGATTTTCTCTGAAGGAACAGCATTTAGAAAGTGAAGCAACACTCCATTCACTTCCCAAAGTGAATTTAAGTTTTGGAACAGACTCCTTCTCTTTCAGAGAAACAGATGTGAGTTTCTTGTGAATGCTTATAAGTAGATTAAGCAGTTTCAAAAGAGAGTGATTTTCTCTGAAAAGAGAGGATTTAGAAAGTGAAGCAACACTCCATTCACTTTGCACAGTGAATTGAAGTGTTGGAACAGACTGCTTCTCTTTAAGAGAAACGCATGTGAGTTTCTTCTGAATTCTTGTAAGTAGCTTAAGGCACTTTCAAAGGAAAGTGATTTTCTCTGAAAGGACAGCATTTAGAAAGTGAAGCAACACTCCATTCACTTCGCACAGTGAATTGAAGTGTTGAAATACAGTCCTTCTCTTTCAGAGAAATACATGTGAGTTTCTGTTGAATGCTTGTAAGTAGCTTAAGGCACTTTCAAAGGAAAGTGATTTTTTGAAAGGACAGCATTTAGAAAGTTAAGAAACACTCCATTCACTTTGCACAGTGAATTGAAGTGTTGGAACAGACTCCTTTTCTTTCAGAGAAATGCATGTGAGTTTCTTGTGAATGCTTGTAAGTAGATTAAGGCAGTTTCAAAAGAGAGTGATTTTCTCTGAAAGGACAGCATTTAGAAAGTGAAGCAACACTCCATTCACTTCGCACAGTGAATTGAAGTGTTGGAACAGACTGCTTCTCTTTCAGAGAAGCGCATGTGAGTTTTTTGTGAATGCTTGAAAGTAATTTATGGCACTTTCAAAAGAAAGTGATTTTCTCTGAAAGGACAGCATTTAGAAAGTGAAGCAACACTCCATTCACTTTGCACAGTGAATTGAAGTGTTGGAACAGAATCCTTCTCTTTCAGAGAAACAGATGTGAGTTTCTTGTGAATGCTTGTAGGTAGATTAAGACAGTTTCAAAGGAAAGTGATTTTCTCTGAAAGGACAGCATTTAGAACGTGAAGCAACACTCCATTCACTTCGCACAGTGAATTGAAGGGTTGGAACAGACTTGTTCTCTTTCAGAGAAACGCATGTGAGTTTTTTGTGAAAGCTTGAAAGTAATTTAAAGCACTTTCAAAGGAAAGTGATTTTTTCTGAAAGGACAGCATTTAGAAAGTGAAGCAACACTCCATTCACTTCGCACAGTGAATTGAAGTGTTGGAACAGACTCCTTCTCTTTCAGAGAAACAGATGTGAGTTTCTTGTGAATGCTTGTAAGTAGATTAAGGCAGTTTCAAAAGAGAGTGATTTTCTCGGAAAGGAGAGCATTTAGAAAGTGAAGCAACACTCCATTCACTTCGCACAGTGAATTGAAGTGTTTGAATAGACTGCTTCTCTTTCAGAGAAACGCATGTGAGTTTTTTGTGAATGCTTGAAAGTAATTTTTGGCACTTTCAAAGGAAAGTGATTTTCTCTGAAAGGACAGCATTTAGAAAGTGAAGCAACACTCCATTCACTTTGCACAGTGAATTGAAGTGTTGGAACAGAATCCTTCTCTTTCAGAGAAACAGATGTGAGTTTCTTGTGAATGCTTGTAAGTAGATTAAGTCAGTTTCAAAAGAGAGTGATTTTCTCTCAAAGGAGAGCAGTTAGAAAGTGAAGCAACACTCCATTCACTTCCCACAGTGAATTGAAGTGTTGGAACAGACTTCTTCTCTTTCAGAGAAGCACATGTGAGTTTCTTCTGAATTCTCATAAGTAGGTTAAGGCACTTACAAAGGAAAGTGATTTTCTCTGAAAGGACAGCATTTAGAAAGTGAAGCAACACTCCATTCACTTCGCACAGTGAATTGAAGTGTTGGAGCAGACTGCTTCTCTTTCAGGGAAACTCATGTGAGTCTCTGGTAAATGCTTGTAAGTAGCTTAAGGCACTGTCAAAGGAAAGTGATTTTCTCTGAAAGAACAGCATTTAGAAAGTGAAGCAACACTCCATTCACTTCCCACAGTGAATTGAAGTTTTGGAACAGACTCCTTCTCTTTCAGAGAAACAGATGTGAGTTTCTTGTGAATGCTTGTAAGTAGATTAAGGCAGTTTCAAAAGAGAGTGATTTTCTCGGAAAGGAGAGCATTTAGAAAGTGAAGCAACACTCCATTCACTTCGCACAGTGAATTGAAGTGTTGAAATAGAGTGCTTCTCTTTCAGAGAAATACATGTGAGTTTCTGTTGAATGCTTGTAAGTAGCTTGAGGCACTTTCAAAGGAAAGTGATTTTCTGAAAGGACAGCATTTAGAAAGTTAAGAAACACTCCATTCACTTCGCACAGTGAATTGAAGTGTTGGAACAGACTCCTTTTCTTTCAGAGAAATGCATGTGAGTTTCTTGTGAATGCTTGTAAGTAGATTAAGGCAGTTTCAAAAGAGAGTGATTTTCTCTGAAAGGAGAGCAGTTAGAAAGTGAAGCAACACTCCATTCACTGCGCACAGTGAATTGAAGTGTTGGAACAGACTGCTTCTCTTTCAGAGAAACGCATGTGAGTTTCTTCTGAATTCTTGTAAGTAGCTTAAGGCACTTTCAAAGGAAAGTGATTTTCTCTGAAAGGACAGCATTTAGAAAGTGAAGCAACACTCCATTCACTTCGCACAGTGAATTGAAGTGTTGGAACAGACTGCTTCTCTTTCAGAGAAACAGATGTGAGTTTCTTGTGAATGCTTGTAGGTAGATTAAGACAGTTTCAAAGGAAAGTGATTTTCTCTGAAAGGACAACATTTAGAATGTGAAGCAATACTCCATTCACTTCGCACAGTGAATTGAAGTGTTGGAACAGACTGGTTCTCTTTCAGAGAAACGCATGTGAGTTTTTTGTGAATGCTTGAAAGTAATTTAAATCACTTTAAAAGGAAAGTGATTTTCTCTGAAAGGACAGCATTTAGAAAGTTTAGCAACACTCCATTCACTTCGCACAGTGAATTTAAGTGTTGGAACAGACTCCTTTTCTTTCAGAGAAATGCATGTGAGTTTCTTGTGAATGCTTGTAAGAAGATTAAGGCAGTTTCAAAAGAGAGTGATTTTCTCTGAAAGGAGAGCAGTTAGAAAGTGAAGCAACACTCAATTCAGTTCGCACAGTGAATTGAAGTGTTGGAACAGACTGCTTCTCTTTCAGAGAAACGCATGTGATTTTCTTCTGAATTCTTGTAAGTAGCTTAAGGCACTTTCAAAGGAAAGTGATTTTCTCTGAAAGGACAGCATTTAGAAAGTGAAGCAACACTCCATTCACTTCGCACAGTGAATTGAAGTGTTGGAACAGACTGCTTCTCTTTCAGAGAAACTCTTGTGAGTCTCTGGTGAATGCTTGTAAGTAGCTTAAGGCACTTTCAAAGGAAAGATTTTCTCTGAAAGGACAGCATTTAGAAAGTGAAGCAACACTCTATTCACTTCGCACAATGAATTGAAGTGTTGGAACAGACTGCTTCTCTTTCAGGGAAATGCATGTGAGTTTCTTGTGAATGCTTGTAAGTAGCTTAAGGCACTTTGAAAGGAAAGTGATTTTCTCTGAAAGGACAGCATTTAGAAAGTGAAGCAACACTCTATTCACTTCGCACAATGAATTGAAGTGTTGGAACAGACTGCTTCTCTTTCAGAGAAATGCATGTGAGTTTTTTGTGAATGCTTGAAAGTAGCTTAAGGCACTTTCAAAGGAAAGTGATTTTCACTGAAAGGACAGCATTTAGAAAGTGAAGCATCGCTCCATTCACTCCGCACAGTGAACTTAAGTGTTGGAACAGATTGCTTCTCTCAGAGAAACTCACGTGAGTTTCTGGTGAATGCTTGTAAGTAGCTTAAGGCACGTTCAAAGGAAAGTGATTATCTCTGAAAATACAGCATTTAGAAAGTGAAGCAACACTCCATTCCCTTCGTGCAGTGAATTGAAGTGTTGGAACAGACTCCTTCTCTTTCAGAGAAACAGATGTGAGTTTCTTGTGAATGCTTATAAGTAGATTAAGGCAGTTTCAAAAGAGAGTGATTTTCTCGGAAAGGAGAGCATTTAGAAAGTGAAGCAACACTCCATTCACTTCGCACAGTGAATTGAAGTGTTGGAACAGACTGCTTCTCTTTCAGAGAAACTCATGTGAGTCTCTGGTGAATGCTTGTAAGTAGCTTAAGGCACTTTCAAAGGAAAGTGATTTTCACTGAAAGGACAGCATTTAGAAAGTGAAGCATCGTTCCATTCACTTCGCACAGTGAATTGAAGTGTTGGAACAGATTGCTTCTCTCCGAGAAACTCACGTGAGTTTCTGTTGAATGCTTGTAAGTAGCTTAAGGCACGTTCAAAGGAAAGTGATTATCTCTGAAAATACAGCATTTAGAAAGTGAAGCAACACTCCATTCACTTCGCACAGTGAATTGAAGTGTTGGAACAGACTGCTTCTCTTTTAGAGAAACGCATGTGAGTTTTTTGTGAATGCTTGAAAGTTATATAAGGCACTTTCAAAGGAAAGTGATTTTCTCTGAAAGGACAGCATTTAGAAAGTGAAGCAACACTCCATTCACTTCGAACAGTGAATTGAAGTGTTGGAATAGACTCCTTCTCTTTCAGAGAAACAGATGTGAGTTTCTTTTGAATGCTTGTAAGTAGATTAAGGCAGTTTCAAAGGAAAGTGATTTTCTCTGAAAGGACAGCATTTAGAACGTGAAACAACACTCCATTCACTTCGCACAATGAATTGAAGTGTTGGAACAGACTGCTTCTCTTTCAGGGAAATGCATGTGAGTTTCTTGTGAATGCTTGTAAGTAGCTTAAGGCACTTTGAAAGGAAAGTGATTTTCTCTGAAAGGACAGCATTAAAAAGTGAAGAAACACTCTATTCACTTCGCACAATGAATTGACTTGTTGGAACAGACTGCTTTTCTTTCAGAGAAATGCATGTGAGTTTTTTGTGAATGCTTGAAAGTAGCTTAAGGCACTTTGAAAGGAAAGTGATTTTCTCTGAAAGGACAGCATTTAGAAAGTAAAGCAACTCTCCATTTACCTTTCACCGTGAATTGCAGTGTTGGAACAGACTCCTTCTCTTTCAGAGAAACAGATGTGAGCTTCTTCTGAAAGCTTATAAGTAGATTAAGGCAGTTTCAAAAGAGAGTGATTTTCTCTGAAAGGAGAGCATTTAGAAAGTGAAGCAACACTCCATTCACTGCGCACAGTGAATTGAAGTGTTGGAACAGACTGCTTCTCTTTAAGAGAAGCGCATGTGAGTTTCTTCTGAATTCTTGTAAGTAGCTTAAGGCACTTTCAAAGGAAAGTGATTTTCTCTGAAAGGACAGCATTTAGAAAATGAAGCAACACTCCATTCACTTTGCACAGTGAATTGAAGTGTTGGAACAGACTGCTTCTCTTTCAGAGAAACGTATGTGTGTTTCTTGTGAATGCTTGAAAGTAGCTTAAGGCACTTTCAAAGGAAAGTGATTTTCTCTGAAAGGACAGCATTTAGAAAGTGAAGCAATGCTCCATTCACTTTGCACAGTGAATTGAAGTGTTGGAACAGACTGCTACTCTTTCAGAGAAACGTATGTGTGTTTCTTGTGAATGCATGAAAGTAGCTTAAGGCACCTTCAAAGGAAAGTGATTTTCTCTGAAAGGACAGCATTTAGAAAGTGAAGCAACACTCTATTCACTTCGCACAATGAATTGAAGTGTTGGAACAGACTGCTTCTCTTTCAGAGAAATGCATGTGAGTCTTTTGTGAATGCTTGAAAGTAGCTTAAGGCACTTTGAAAGGAAAGTGATTTTCTCTGAAAGGACAGCATTTAGAAAGTAAAGCAACACTCCATTCACCTGCCACCGTGAATTGAAGTGTTGGAACAGACTCCTTCTCTTTCAGAGAAACAGATATGAGCTTCTTCTGAAAGCTTATAAGTAGATTAAGGCAGTTTCAAAAGAGAGTGATTTTCTCTGAAAGGAGAGCATTTAGAAAGTGAAGAAACACTCCATTCATTTCGCACAGTGAATTGAACTGTTGGAACAGACTGCTTTTCTTTAAGAGAAGCGCATGTGTGTTTCTTCTGAATTCTTGTAAGAAGCTTAAGGCACTTTCAAAGGAAAGTGATTTTCTCTGAAAGGACAGCATTTAGAAAGTGAAGCAACACTCCATTCACTCCGCACAGTGAATTTAAGTGTTGGAACAGACTGCTTCTCTTTCAGAGAAACTCATGTGAGTCTCTGGTGAATGCTTGTAAGTAGCTTAAGGCACTTTCAAAGGAAAGTGATTTTCACTGAAAGGACAGCATTTAGAAAGTGAAGCATCGCTCCATTCACTTCGCACAGTGAATTGAAGTGTTGGAACAGATTGCTTCTCTCAGAGAAACTCACGTGAGTTTCTGGTGAATGCTTGTAAGTAGCTTAAGGCACGTTCAAAGGAAAGTGATTTTCTCTGAAAGGACAGCATTTAGAATGTGAAGCAACACTCCATTCACTTCGCACAGTGAATTGAAGTGTTGGAACAGACTGCTTCTCTTTCAGAGAAACGCATGTTAGTTTTTTGTGAATGCTTGAAAGTAATTTAAAGCACTTTAAAAGGAAAGTGATTTTCTCTGAAAGGACAGCATTTAGAAAGTGAAGCAACACTCCATTCACTTCGCACAGTGAATTGAAGGGTTGGAACAGACTGCTTCTCTTTCAGAGAAACAGATGTGAGTTTCTTGTGAATGCTTGGAAGTAGATTAAGGCAGTTTCAAAAGAGAGTGATTTTCTCGGAAAGGAGAGCATTTAGAAAGTGAAGCAACACTCCATTCACTCGCACAGTGAATTGAAGTGTTGGAACAGACTGCTACTCTTTCAGAGAAGCGCATGGGAGTTTCTTCTGAATTCTTTTAAGTATCTTAAGGCACTTTCAAAGGAAAGTGATTTTCTCTGAAAGGACAGCATTCAGAAAGTGAAGCAACACTCCATTCACATCGCACAGTATATTGAAGTGTAGGAACAGACTGCTTCTCTTTAAGAGAAACGCATGTGAGTTTCTTCTAAATTCTTGTAAGTAGCTTAAGGCACTTTCAAAGTGAAGTGATTTTCTCTGAAAGGACAGCATTTAGAAAGTGAAGCAATGCTCCATTCACTTTGCACAGTGAATTGAAGTGTTGGAACAGACTGCTTCTCTTTCAGAGAAACGTATGTGTGTTTCTTGTGAATGCTTGAAAGTAGCTTAAGGCACTTTCAAAGGAAAGTGATTTTCTCTGAAAGGACAGCATTTAGAAAGTGAAGCAACACACTATTCACTTCGCACAATGAATTGAAGTGTTGGAACAGACTGCTTCTCTTTCAGAGAAATGCATGTGAGTTTTTTGTGAATGCTTGAAAGTAGCTTAAGGCACTTTGAAAGGAAAGTGATTTTCTCTGAAAGGACAGCATTTAGAAAGTAAAGCAACACTCCATTCACATTCCACCGTTAATTGAAATGTTGGAACAGACTCCTTCCCTTTCAGAGAAACAGATATGAGCTTCTTCTGAAAGCTTATAAGTAGATTAAGGCAGTTTCAAAAGAGAGTGATTTTCTCTGAAAGGAGAGCATTTAGAAAGTGAAGAAACACTCCATTCATTTCGCACAGTGAATTGAAGTGTTGGAACAGACTGCTTCTCTTTAAGAGAAGCGCATGTGTGTTTCTTCTGAATTCTTGTAAGTAGCTTAAGGCACTTTCAAAGGAATGTGATTTTCTCAGAAAGGACAGCATTTAGAAAGTGAAGCAACACTCCATTCACTTCGCACAGTGAATTGAAGTGTTGGAACAGACTGCTTCTCTTTCAGAGAAACAGATGTGAGTTTCTTGTGAATGCTTGTAAGTAGATTAAGGCAGTTTCAAAAGAGAGTGATTTTCTCGGAAAGGAGAGCATTTAGAAAGTGAAGCAACACTCCATTCACTCGCACAGTGAATTGAAGTGTTGGAACAGACTGCTTCTCTTTCAGAGAAGTGCATGGGAGTTTCTTCTGAATTCTTTTAAGTATCTTAAGGCTCTTTCAAAGGAAAGTGATTTTCTCTGAAAGGACAGCATTCAGAAAGTGAAGCAACACTCCATTCACATCGCACAGTATATTGAAGTGTAGGAACAGACTGCTTTTCTTTAAGAGAAACGCATGTGAGTTTCTTCTAAATTCTTGTAAGTAGCTTAAGGCACTTTTAAAGTGAAGTGATTTTCTCTGAAAGGACAGCATTTAGAAAGTGTAGCAACACTACATTCACTTCGCACAGTGAACTGAAGTTTTGGAACAGACTCCTTTTCTTTCAGAGAAATGCATGTGAGTTTCTTGTGAATGCTTGTAAGAAGATTAAGGCAGTTTCAAAAGAGAGTGATTTTCTCTGAAAAGAGAGCAGTTAGAAAGTGAAGCAACACTCAATTCAGTTCGCACAGTGAATTGAAGTGTTGGAACAGACTGCTTCTCTTTCAGAGAAATGCATGTGAGTTTTTTGTGAATGCTTGAAAGTAGCTTAAGGCACTTTGAAAGGAAAGTGATTTTCTCGAAAGGACAGCATTTAGAAAGTAAAGCAACACTCCATTCACCTGCCACCGTGAATTGAAGTGTTGGAACAGACTCCTTCTCTTTCAGAGAAACAGATATGAGCTTCTTCTGAAAGCTTATAAGTAGATTAAGGCAGTTTCAAAAGAGAGTGATTTTCTCTGAAAGGAGAGCATTTAGAAAGTGAAGAAACACTCCATTCATTTCGCACAGTGAATTGAAGTGTTGGAACAGACTGCTTCTCTTTAAGAGAAGCGCATGTGTGTTTCTTCTGAATTCTTGTAAGAAGCTTAAGGCACTTTCAAAGGAAAGTGATTTTCTCTGAAAGGACAGCATTTAGAAAGTGAAGCATCGCTCCATTCACTTCGCACAGTGAATTGAAGTGTTGGAACAGATTGCTTCTCTCAGAGAAACTCACGTGAGTTTCTGGTGAATGCTTGTAAGTAGCTTAAGGCACGTTCAAAGGAAAGTGATTATCTCTGAAAATACAGCATTTAGAAAGTGAAGCAACACTCCATTCACTTCGCACAGTGAATTGAAGTGTTGGAACAGATTGCTTCTCTCAGAGAAACTCACGTGAGTTTCTGGTGAATGCTTGTAAGTAGCTTAAGGCACGTTCAAAGGAAAGTGATTATCTCTGAAAATACAGCATTTAGAAAGTGAAGCAACACTCCATTCACTTCGCACAGTGAATTGAAGTGTTGGAACAGACTGCTTCTCTTTTAGAGAAACGCATGTGAGTTTTTTATGAATGCTTGAAAGTTATTTAAGGCACTTTCAAAGGAAAGTGATTTTCTCTGAAAGGACAGCATTTAGAAAGTGAAGCAACACTCCATTCACTTCGAACAGTGAATTGAAGTGTTGGAATAGACTCCTTCTCTTTCAGAGAAACAGATGTGAATTTCTTTTGAATGCTTGTAAGTAGATTAAGGCAGTTTCAAAGGAAAGTGATTTTCTCTGAAAGGACAGCATTTAGAACGTGAAGCAACACTCCATTCACTTCGCACAATGAATTGAAGTGTTGGAACAGACTGCTTCTCTTTCAGGGAAATGCATGTGAGTTTCTTGTGAATGCTTGTAAGTAGCTTAAGGCACTTTGAAAGGAAAGTGATTTTCTCTGAAAGGACAGCATTAAAAAGTGAAGAAACACTCTATTCACTTCGCACAATGAATTGACTTGTTGGAACAGACTGCTTTTCTTTCAGAGAAATGCATGTGAGTTTTTTGTGAATGCTTGAAAGTAGCTTAAGGCACTTTGAAAGGAAAGTGATTTTCTCTGAAACGACAGCATTTAGAAAGTAAAGCAACTCTCCATTCACCTTCCACCGTGAATTGCAGTGTTGGAACAGACTCCTTCTCTTTCAGAGAAACAGATGTGAGCTTCTTCTGAAAGCTTATAAGTAGATTAAGGCAGTTTCAAAAGAGAGTGATTTTCTCTGAAAGGAGAGCATTTAGAAAGTGAAGCAACACTCCATTCACTGCGCACAGTGAATTGAAGTGTTGGAACAGACTGCTTCTCTTTAAGAGAAGCGCATGTGAGTTTCTTCTGAATTCTTGTAAGTAGCTTAAGGCACTTTCAAAGGAAAGTGATTTTCTCTGAAAGGACAGCATTTAGAAAATGAAGCAACACTCCATTCACTTTGCACAGTGAATTGAAGTGTTGGAACAGACTGCTTCTCTTTCAGAGAAACGTATGTGTGTTTCTTGTGAATGCTTGAAAGTAGCTAAAGGCACTTTCAAAGGAAAGTGATTTTCTCTGAAAGGACAGCATTTAGAAAGTGAAGCAATGCTCCATTCACTTTGCACAGTGAATTGAAGTGTTGGAACAGACTGCTTCTCTTTCAGAGAAACGTATGTGTGTTTCTTGTGAATGCTTGAAAGTAGCTTAAGGCACTTTCAAAGGAAAGTGATTTTCTCTGAAAGGACAGCATTTAGAAAGTGAAGCAACACTCTATTCACTTCGCACAATGAATTGAAGTGTTGGAACAGACTGCTTCTCTTTCAGAGAAATGCATGTGAGTCTTTTGTGAATGCTTGAAAGTAGCTTAAGGCACTTTGAAAGGAAAGTGATTTTCTCTGAAAGGACAGCATTTAGAAAGTAAAGCAACACTCCATTCACCTGCCACCGTGAATTGAAGTGTTGGAACAGACTCCTTCTCTTTCAGAGAAACAGATATGAGCTTCTTCTGAAAGCTTATAAGTAGATTAAGGCAGTTTCAAAAGAGAGTGATTTTCTCTGAAAGGAGAGCATTTAGAAAGTGAAGAAACACTCCATTCATTTCGCACAGTGAATTGAACTGTTGGAACAGACTGCTTTTCTTTAAGAGAAGCGCATGTGTGTTTCTTCTGAATTCTTGTAAGAAGCTTAAGGCACTTTCAAAGGAAAGTGATTTTCTCTCAAAGGACAGCATTTAGAAAGTGAAGCAACACTCCATTCACTCCGCACAGTGAATTTAAGTGTTGGAACAGACTGCTTCTCTTTCAGAGAAACTCATATGAGTCTCTGGTGAATGCTTGTAAGTAGCTTAAGGCACTTTCAAAGGAAAGTGATTTTCACTGAAAGGACAGCATTTAGAAAGTGAAGCATCGCTCCATTCACTTCGCACAGTGAATTGAAGTGTTGGAACAGATTGCTTCTCTCAGAGAAACTCACGTGAGTTTCTGGTGAATGCTTGTAAGTAGCTTAAGGCACGTTCAAAGGAAAGTGATTTTCTCTGAAAGGACAGCATTTAGAATGTGAAGCAACACTCCATTCACTTCGCACAGTGAATTGAAGTGTTGGAACAGACTGGTTCTCTTTCAGAGAAACGCATGTGAGTTTTTTGTGAATGCTTGAAAGTAATTTAAAGCACTTTAAAAGGAAATTGATTTTCTCTGAAAGGACAGCATTTAGAAAGTGAAGCAACACTCCATTCACTTCGCACAGTGAATTGAAGGGTTGGAACAGACTGCTTCTCTTTCAGAGAAACAGATGTGAGTTTCTTGTGAATGCTTGGAAGTAGATTAAGGCAGTTTCAAAAGAGAGTGATTTTCTCGGAAAGGAGAGCATTTAGAAAGTGAAGCAACACTCCATTCACTCGCACAGTGAATTGAAGTGTTGGAACAGACTGCTACTCTTTCAGAGAAGCGCATGGGTGTTTCTTCTGAATTCTTTTAAGTATCTTAAGGCACTTTCAAAGGAAAGTGATTTTCTCTGAAAGGACAGCATTCAGAAAGTGAAGCAACACTCCATTCACATCGCACAGTATATTGAAGTGTAGGAACAGACTGCTTCTCTTTAAGAGAAACGCATGTGAGTTTCTTCTAAATTCTTGTAAGTAGCTTAAGGCACTTTCAAAGTGAAGTGATTTTCTCTGAAAGGACAGCATTTAGAAAGTGAAGCAATGCTCCATTCACTTTGCACAGTGAATTGAAGTGTTGGAACAGACTGCTTCTCTTTCAGAGAAACGTATGTGTGTTTCTTGTGAATGCTTGAAAGTAGCTTAAGGCACTTTCAAAGGAAAGTGATTTTCTCTGAAAGGACAGCATTTAGAAAGTGAAGCAACACACTATTCACTTCGCACAATGAATTGAAGGGTTGGAACAGACTGCTTCTCTTTCAGAGAAATGCATGTGAGTTTTTTGTGAATGCTTGAAAGTAGCTTAAGGCACTTTGAAAGGAAAGTGATTTTCTCTGAAAGGACAGCATTTAGAAAGTAAAGCAACACTCCATTCACATTCCACCGTTAATTGAAATGTTGGAACAGACTCCTTCTCTTTCAGAGAAACAGATATGAGCTTCTTCTGAAAGCTTATAAGTAGATTAAGGCAGTTTCAAAAGAGAGTGATTTTCTCTGAAAGGAGAGCATTTAGAAAGTGAAGAAACACTCCATTCATTTCGCACAGTGAATTGAAGTGTTGGAACAGACTGCTTCTCTTTAAGAGAAGCGCATGTGTGTTTCTTCTGAATTCTTGTAAGTAGCTTAAGGCACTTTCTAAGGAATGTGATTTTCTCTGAAAGGACAGCATTTAGAAAGTGAAGCAACACTCCATTCACTTCGCACAGTGAATTGAAGTGTTGGAACAGACTGCTTCTCTTTCAGAGAAACAGATGTGAGTTTCTTGTGAATGCTTGTAAGTAGATTAAGGCAGTTTCAAAAGAGAGTGATTTTCTCGGAAAGGAGAGCATTTAGAAAGTGAAGCAACACTCCATTCACTCGCACAGTGAATTGAAGTGTTGGAACAGACTGCTTCTCTTTCAGAGAAGCGCATGGGAGTTTCTTCTGAATTCTTTTAAGTATCTTAAGGCACTTTCAAAGGAAAGTGATTTTCTCTGAAAGGACAGCATTCAGAAAGTGAAGCAACACTCCATTCACATCGCACAGTATATTGAAGTGTAGGAACAGACTGCTTCTCTTTAAGAGAAACGCATGTGAGTTTCTTCTAAATTCTTGTAAGTAGCTTAAGGCACTTTTAAAGTGAAGTGATTTTCTCTGAAAGGACAGCATTTAGAAAGTGTAGCAACACTACATTCACTTCGCACAGTGAACTGAAGTTTTGGAACAGACTCCTTTTCTTTCAGAGAAATGCATGTGAGTTTCTTGTGAATGCTTGTAAGAAGATTAAGGCAGTTTCAAAAGAGAGTGATTTTCTCTGAAAAGAGAGCAGTTAGAAAGTGAAGCAACACTCAATTCAGTTCGCACAGTGAATTGAAGTGTTGGAACAGACTGCTTCTCTTTCAGAGAAACGCATGTGATTTTCTTCTGAATTCTTGTAAGTAGCTTAAGGCACTTTCAAAGGAAAGTGATTTTCTCTGAAAGGACAGCATTTAGAAAGTGAAGCAACACTCCATTCACTTCGCACAGTGAATTGAAGTGTTGAAACAGACTGCTTCTCTTTCAGAGAAACTCTTGTGAATCTCTGGTGAATGCTTGTAAGTAGCTTAAGGCACTTTCAAAGGAAAGATTTTCTCTGATAGGACAGCATTTAGAAAGTGAAGCAACACTCTATTCACTTCGCACAATGAATTGAAGTGTTGGAACAGACTGCTTCTCTTTCAGGGAAATGCATGTGAGTTTCTTGTGAATGCTTGAAAGTAGCTTAAGGCACTTTGAAAGGAAAGTGATTTTCTCTGAAAGGACTGAATTTAGAAAGTAAAGCAACACTCCATTCACCTTCCACTGTGAAATGCAGTGTGGGAACAGACTCCTTCTCTTTCAGAGAAACAGATGTGAGCTTCTTCTGAAAGCTTATAAGTAGATTAAGGCAGTTTCAAAAGAGAGTGATTTTCTCTGAAAGGAGAGCATTTAGAAAGTGAAGCAACACTCCATTCACTTCGCACAGTGAATTGAAGTGTTGGAACAGACTGCTTCTCTTTAAGAGAAGCGCATGTGAGTTTCTTTTGAATTCTTGTAAGTAGCTTAAGGCACTTTCAAAGGAAAGTGATTTTCTCTGAAAGGACAGCATTTAGAAAGTGAAGCAACACTCCATTCACTTCGTACAGTGAATTGAAGTGTTGGAAAAGACTGCTTCTCTTTCAGAGAAACTCATGTGAGTCTCTGGTGAATGCTTGTAAGTAGCTGAAGGCACTTTCAAAGGAAAGTGATTTTTTCAGAAAGGACAGCATTTAGAAAGAAAAGCAACACTCTATTCACTTCGCACAATGAATTGAAGTGTTGGAACAGACTCCTTTTCTCTCAGAGAAATGCATGTGAGTTTCTTGTGAATGCTTGTAAGAAGATTAAGGCAGTTTCAAAAGAGAGTGATTTTCTCTGAAAGGAGAGCAGTTAGAAAGTGAAGCAACACTCCATTCAGTTCGCACAGTGAATTGAAGTGTTGGAACAGACTGCTTCTCTTTCAGAGAAACGCATGTGAGTTTCTTCTGAATTCTTGTAAGTTGCTTAAGGCACTTTCAAAGGAATGTGATTTTCTCTGAAAGGACAGCATTTAGAAAGTGAAGCAACACTCCATTCACTTCGCACAGTGAATTGAAGTGTTGGAACAGACTGCTTCTCTTTCAGAGAAACAGATGTGAGTTTCTTGTGAATGCTTGTTGGTAGATTAAGACAGTTTCAAAGGAAAGTGATTTTCTCTGAAAGGACAGCATTTAGAATGTGAAGCAACACTCCATTCACTTCGCACAGTGAATTGAAGTTTGGAACAGACTGGTTCTCTTTCAGAGAAACGCATGTGAGTTTTTTGTGAATGCTTGAAAGTAATTTAAAGCACTTTCAAAGGAAAGTGATTTTCTCTGAAAGGACAGCATTTAGAAAGTGAAGCAACACTCCATTCACTTCGCACAGTGAATTGAAGGGTTGGAACAGACTGCTTCTCTTTCAGAGAAACAGATGTGAGTTTCTTGTGAATGCTTGGAAGTAGATTAAGGCAGTTTCAAAAGAGAGTGATTTTCTCGGAAAGGAGAGCATTTAGAAAGTGAAGCAACACTCCATTCACTCGCACAGTGAATTGAAGTGTTGGAACAGACTGCTTCTCTTTCAGAGAAGCGCATGGGAGTTTCTTCTGAATTCTTTTAAGTATCTTAAGGCACTTTCAAAGGAAAGTGATTTTCTCTGAAAGGACAGCATTCAGAAAGTGAAGCAACACTCCATTCACATCGCACAGTATATTGAAGTGTAGGAACAGACTGCTTCACTTTAAGAGAAACGAATGTGAGTTTCTTCTAAATTCTTGTAAGTAGCTTAAGGCACTTTCAAAGTGAAGTGATTTTCTCTGAAAGGACAGCATTTAGAAAGTGTAGCAACACTCCATTCACTTCGCACACTGAACTGAAGTTCTGGAACAGACTCCTTTTCTTTCAGAGAAATGCATGTGAGTTTTTTGTGAATGCTTGAAAGTAGCTTAAGGCACTTTGAAAGGAAAGTGATTTTCTCTGAAACGACAGCATTTAGAAAGTAAAGCAACACTCCATTCACCTTCCACCGTGAATTGCAGTGTTGGAACAGACTCCTTCTCTTTCAGAGAAACAGATGTGAGCTTCTTCTGAAAGCTTATAAGTAGATTAAGGCAGTTTCAAAAGACTGTGATTTTCTCTGAAAGGAGAGCATTTAGAAAGTGAAGCAACACTCCATTCACTGCGCACAGTGAATTGAAGTGTTGGAACAGACTGCTTCTCTTTAAGAGAAGCGCATGTGAGTTTCTTCTGAATTCTTGTAAGTAGCTTAATGCACTTTCAAAGGAAAGTGATTTTCTCTGAAAGGACAGCATTTAGAAAGTGAAGCAACACTCCATTCACTTCGTACAGTGAATTGAAGTGTTGGAACAGACTGCTTCTCTTTCAGAGAAACTCATATGAGTCTCTGGTGAATGCTTGTAAGTACCTTAAGGCACTTTCAAAGGAAAGTGATTTTCTCTGAAAGGACAGCATTTAGAAAGTGAAGCAATGCTCCATTCACTTTGCACAGTGAATTGAAGTGTTGGAACAGACTGCTTCTCTTTCAGAGAAACGTATGTGTGTTTCTTTTGAATGCTTGAAAGTAGCTTAAGGCACTTTCAAAGGAAATTGATTTTCTCTGAAAGGACAGCATTTAGAAAGTGAAGCAACACTCTATTCACTTCGCACAATGAATTGAAGTGTTGGAACAGACTGCTTCTCTTTCAGAGAAATGCATGTGAGTTTTTTGTGAATGCTTGAAAGTAGCTTAAGGCACTTTGAAAGGAAAGTGATTTTCTCTGAAAGGACAGCATTTAAAAAGTAAAGCAACACTCCATTCACATTCCACCGTTAATTGAAATGTTGGAACAGACTCCTTCTCTTTCAGAGAAACAGATATGAGCTTCTTCTGAAAGCTTATAAGTAGATTAAGGCAGTTTCAAAAGAGAGTGATTTTCTCTGAAAGGAGAGCATTTAGAAAGTGAAGAAACACTCCATTTATTTCGCACAGTGAATTGAAGTGTTGGAACAGACTGCTTCTCTTTAAGAGAAGCGCATGTGTGTTTCTTCTGAATTCTTGTAAGAAGCTTAAGGCACTTTCAAAGGAAAGTGATTTTCTCTGAAAGGACAGCATTTAGAAAGTGAAGCAACACTCCATCCACTCCACACAGTGAATTGAAGTGTTGGAACAGACTGCTTCTCTTTCAGAGAAACTCATGTGAGTCTCTGGTGAATGCTTGTAAGTAGCTGAAGGCAC
Source organism: Myodes glareolus (assembly GCF_982192425.1). Lineage (NCBI taxonomy): Eukaryota > Metazoa > Chordata > Mammalia > Rodentia > Cricetidae > Myodes > Myodes glareolus. The sequence continues at coordinate 18,447 of NW_028263303.1, forward strand.
TTTCAAAGGAAAGTGATTTTTTCAGAAAGGACAACATTTAGAAAGAAAAGCAACACTCTATTCACTTCGCACAATGAATTGAAGTGTTGGAACAGACTCCTTTTCTTTCAGAGAAATGCATGTGAGTTTCTTGTGAATGCTTGTAAGAAGATTAATGCAGTTTCAAAAGAGAGTGATTTTCTCTGAAAGGAGAGCAGTTAGAAAGTGAAGCAACACTCCATTCAGTTCGCACAGTGAATTGAAGTGTTGGAACAGACTGCTTCTCTTTCAGAGAAACGCATGTGAGTTTCTTCTGAATTCTTGTAAGTAGCTTAAGGCACTTTCAAAGGAATGTGATTTTCTCTGAAAGGACAGCATTTAGAAAGTGAAGCAACACTCCATTCACTTCGCACAGTGAATTGAAGTTTTGGAACAGACTGCTTCTCTTTCAGAGAAACAGATGTGAGTTTCTTGTGAATGCTTGGAAGTAGATTAAGGCAGTTTCAAAAGAGAGTGATTTTCTCGGAAAGGAGAGCATTTAGAAAGTGAAGCAACACTCCATTCACTCGCACAGTGAATTGAAGTGTTGGAACAGACTGCTTCTCTTTCAGAGAAGCGCATGGGAGTTTCTTTTGAATTCTTTTAAGTATCTTAAGGCACTTTCAAAGGAAAGTGATTTTCTCTGAAAGGACAGCATTCAGAAAGTGAAGCAACACTCCATTCACATCGCACAGTATATTGAAGTGTAGGAACAGACTGCTTCTCTTTAAGAGAAACGCATGTGAGTTTCTTCTAAATTCTTGTAAGTAGCTTAAGGCACTTTCAAAGTGAAGTGATTTTCTCTGAAAGGACAGCATTTAGAAAGTGTAGCAACACTACATTCTCTTCGCACAGTGAACTGAAGTTTTGGAACAGACTCCTTTTCTTTCAGAGAAATGCATGTGAGTTTCTTGTGAATGCTTGTAAGAAGATTAAGGCAGTTTCAAAAGAAAGTGATTTTCTATGAAAAGAGAGCAGTTAGAAAGTGAAGCAACACTCAATTCAGTTCGCACAGTGAATTGAAGTGTTGGAACAGACTGCTTCTCTTTCAGAGAAACGCATGTGATTTTCTTCTGAATTCTTGTAAGTAACTTAAGGCACTTTCAAAGGAAAGTGATTTTCTCTGAAAGGACAGCATTTAGAAAGTGAAGCAACACTCCATTCACTTCGCACAGGGAATTGAAGTGTTGGAACAGACTGCTTCTCTTTCAGAGAAACTCTTGTGAGTCTCTGGTGAATGCTTGTAAGTAGCTTAAGGCACTTTCAAAGGAAAGATTTTCTCTGATAGGACAGCATTTAGAAAGTGAAGCAACACTCTATTCACTTCGCACAATGAATTGAAGTGTTGGAACAGACTGCTTCTCTTTCAGGGAAATGCATGTGAGTTTCTTGTGAATGCTTGAAAGTAGCTTAAGGCACTTTGAAAGGAAAGTGATTTTCTCTGAAAGGACAGAATTTAGAAAGTAAAGCAACACTCCATTCACCTTCCACTGTGAAATGCAGTGTGGGAACAGACTCCTTCTCTTTCAGAGAAACAGATGTGAGCTTCTTCTGAAAGCTTATAAGTAGATTAAGGCAGTTTCAAAAGAGAGTGATTTTCTCTGAAAGGAGAGCATTTAGAAAGTGAAGCAACACTCCATTCACTTCGCACAGTGAATTGAAGTGTTGGAACAGACTGCTTCTCTTTAAGAGAAGCGCATGTGAGTTTCTTTTGAATTCTTGTAAGTAGCTTAAGGCACTTTCAAAGGAAAGTGATTTTCTCTGAAAGGACAGCATTTAGAAAGTGAAGTAACACTCCATTCACTTCGTACAGTGAATTGAAGTGTTGGAACAGACTGCTTCTCTTTCAGAGAAACTCATGAGAGTCTCTGGTGAATGCTTGTAAGTACCTTAAGGCACTTTTAAAGGAAAGTGATTTTCTCAGAAAGGACAGCATTTAGAAAGTGAAGCAACGCTCCATTCACTTTGCACAGTGAATTGAAGTGTTGGAACAGACTGCATCTCTTTCAGAGAAACGTATGTGTGTTTCTTGTGAATGCTTGAAAGTAGCTTAAGGCACTTTCAAAGGAAAGTGATTTTCTGTGAAAGGACAGCATTTAGAAAGTGAAGCAACACTCTATTCACTTCGCACAATGAATTGAAGTGTTGGAACAGACTGCTTCTCTTTAAGAGAAGCGCATGTGTGTTTCTTCTGAATTCTTGTAAGAAGCTTAAGGCACTTTCAAAGGAAAGTGATTTTCTCTGAAAAGACAGCATTTAGAAAGGGAAGCAACACTCCATTCACTCCGCACAGTGAATTGAAGTGTTGGAACAGACTGCTTCTCTTTCAGAGAAACTCATGTGAGTCTCTGGTGAATGCTTGTAAGTAGCTTAAGGCACTTTCAAAGGAAAGTGATTTTCACTGAAAGGACAGCATTTAGAAAGTGAAGCATCGCACCATTCACTTCGCACAGTGAATTGAAGTGTTGGAACACATTGCTTCTCTCAGAGAAACTCACGTGAGTTTCTGTTGAATGCTTGTAAGTAGCTTAAGGCACGTTCAAAGGAAAGTGATTATCTCTGAAAATACAGCATTTAGAAAGTGAAGCAACACTCCATTCACTTCGCACAGTGAATTGAAGTGTTGGAACAGACTGCTTCTCTTTTAGAGAAACGCATGTGAGTTTTTTGTGAATGCTTGAAAGTAATTTAAGGCACTTTCAAAGGAAAGTGATTTTCTCTGAAAGGACAGCATTTAGAAAGTGAAACAACACTCCATTCACTTCGAACAGTGAATTGAAGTGTTGGAATAGACTCCTTCTCTTTCAGAGAAACAGATGTGAGTTCCTTTTGAATGCTTGTAAGTAGATGAAGGCAGTTTCAAAGGAAAGTGATTTTCTCTGAAAGGACAGCATTTAGAACGTGAAGCAACACTCCATTCACTTCGCACAGTGAATTGAAGTGTTGGAACAGACTGCTTCTCTTTCAGAGAAACGCATGTGAATTTTTTGTGAATGCTTGAAAGTAATTTAAAGCACTTTCAAAGGAAAGTGATTTTCTCTGAAAGGACAGCATTTAGAAAGTGAAGCAACACTCCATTCCCTTCGCACAGTGAATTGAAGTGTTGGAACAGACTCCTTCTCTTTCAGAAAAACAGATGTGAGTTTCTTGTGAATGCTTGTAAGTAGATTAAGGCAGTTTCAATAGAGAGTGATTTTCTCGGAAAGGAGAGCATTTAGAAAGTGAAGCAACACTCCATTCATTTCGCACAGTGAATTGAAGTGTTGGAACAGAATGCTTCTCTTTCAGAGAAGCGCATGTGAGTTTCTTCTGAATTCTTTTAAGTATCTTAAGGCACTTTCAAAGGAAAGTGATTTTCTCTGAAAGGACAGCATTTAGAAAGTGAAGCAACACTCCATTCACATCGCACAGTATATTGAAGTGTTGGAACAGACTGCTTCTCTTTCAGAGAAACTCTTGTGAGTCTCTGGTGAATGCTTGTAAGTAGCTTAAGGCACTTTCAAAGGAAAGATTTTCTCTGAAAGGACAGCATTTAGAAAGTGAAGCAACACTCTATTCACTTCGCACAATGAATTGAAGTGTTGGAACAGACTGCTTCTCTTTCAGGGAAATGCATGTGAGTTTCTTGTGAATGCTTGTAAGTAGCTTAAGGCACTTTGAAAGGAAAGTGATTTTCTCTGAAAGGACAGCATTTAGAAAGTGAAGCAACACTCCATTTACTTCGCACAGTGACTTGAAGTGTTGGAACAGACTGCTTCTCTTTCAGAGAAATGCATGTGAGTTTCTGTTGAATGCTTGTAAGTAGCTTAAGGCACTTTCAAAGGAAAGTGATTTTCTCTGAAAGGACAGCATTTAGAAAGTGAAGCAACACTCTATTCACTTCGCACAGTGAATTGAAGTGTTGGATCAGTCTGCTTCTCTTTCAGAGAAACGCATGTGAATTTTTTGTGAATGCTTGTAAGTAGCTTAAGGCACTTTCAAAGAAAGTGATTTTCTCTGAAAGGACAGCCTTTAGAAAGTGAAGCAACACTCCATTCACTTTGCACAGTGAATTGAAGTGTTGGAACAGACTGCTTATCTTTCAGAGAAATGCATGTGAATTTCTGTTGAATGCTTGTAAGTAGCTTAAGGCACTTTCAAAGGAAAGTGATTTTCTCTGAAAGGAGAGCATTTAGAAAGTGAAGCAACACTCCATTCACTTCGCACAGTGAATTGAAGTGTTGGAACAGACTGCTTCCCTTTCAGAGAAACGCATGTGAGTTTCTTCCTAATGCTTGTAAGTAGCTTAAGGCACTTTCAAAGGAAAGTGATTTTTTCAGAAAGGACAGCATTTAGAAAGAAAAGCAACACTCTATTCACTTCGCACAATGAATTGAAGTGTTGGAACAGACTCCTTTTCTTTCAGAGAAATGCATGTGAGTTTCTTGTGAATGCTTGTAAGAAGATTAAGGCAGTTTCAAAAGAGAGTGATTTTCTCTGAAAGGGGAGCAGTTAGAAAGTGAAGCAACACTCCATTCAGTTCGCACAGTGAATTGAAGTGTTGGAACAGACTGCTTCTCTTTCAGAGAAACGCATGTGAGTTTCTTCTGAATTCTTGTAAGTAGCTTAAGGCACTTTCAAAGGAATGTGATTTTCTCTGAAAGGACAGCATTTAGAAAGTGAAGCAACACTCCATTCACTTCGCACAGTGAATTGAAGTGTTGGAACAGACTGCTTCTCTTTCAGAGAAACAGATGTGAGTTTCTTGTGAATGCTTGGAAGTAGATTAAGGCAGTTTCAAAAGAGAGTGATTTTCTCTGAAAGGAGAGCATTTAGAAAGTGAAGCAACACTCCATTCACTCGCACAGTGAATTGAAGTGTTGGAACAGACTGCTTCTCTTTCAGAGAAGTGCATGGGAGTTTCTTCTGAATTCTTTTAAGTATCTTAAGGCACTTTCAAAGGAAAGTGATTTTCTCTGAAAGGACAGCATTCAGAAAGTGAAGCAACACTCCATTCACATCGCACAGTATATTGAAGTGTAGGAACAGACTGCTTCTCTTTAAGAGAAACGCATGTGAGTTTCTTCTAAATTCTTGTAAGTAGCTTAAGGCACTTTCAAAGTGAAGTGATTTTCTCTGAAAGGACAGCATTTAGAAAGTGTAGCAACACTACATTCTCTTCGCACAGTGAACTGAAGTTTTGGAACAGACTCCTTTTCTTTCAGAGAAATGCATGTGAGTTTCTTGTGAATGCTTTAAGAAGATTAAGGCAGTTTCAAAAGAGAGTGATTTTCTCTGAAAAGAGAGCAGTTAGAAAGTGAAGCAACACTCCATTCACTTCGCACAGTGAATTGAAGTGTTGGAACAGACTGCTTCTCTTTCAGAGAAACAGATGTGAGTTTCTTGTGAATGCTTGTAGGTAGATTAAGACAGTTTCAAAGGAAAGTGATTTTCTCTGAAAGGACAGCATTTAGAATGTGAAGCAACACTCCATTCACTTCGCACAGTGAATTGAAGTGTTGGAACAGACTGGTTCTCTTTCAGAGAAACGCATGTGAGTTTTTTGTGAATGCTTGAAAGTAATTTGAAGCACTTTAAAAGAAAAGTGATTTTCTCTGAAAGGACAGCATTTAGAAAGTGAAGCAACACTCCATTCACTTCGCACAGTGAATTGAAGGGTTGGAACAGACTGCTTCTCTTTCAGAGAAACAGATGTGAGTTTCTTGTGAATGCTTGGAAGTAGATTAAGGCAGTTTCAAAAGAGAGAGATTTTCTCGGGAAAGGAGAGCATTTAGAAAGTGAAGCAACACTCCATTCACTCGCACAGTGAATTGAAGTGTTGGAACAGACTGCTTCTCTTTAAGAGAAGCGCATGGGAGTTTCTTCTGAATTCTTTTAAGTATCTTAAGGCACTTTCAAAGGAAAGTGATTTTCTCTGAAAGGACAGCATTCAGAAAGTGAAGCAACACTCCATTCACATCGCACAGTATATTGAAGTGTAGGAACAGACTGCTTCTCTTTAAGAGAAACGCATGTGAGTTTCTTCTAAATTCTTGTAAGTAGCTTAAGGCACTTTCAAAGTGAAGTGATTTTCTCTAAAAGGACAGCATTTAGAAAGTCTAGCAACACTCCATTCACTTCGCACAGTGAACTGAAGTTTTCGAACAGACTCCTTTTCTTTCAGAGAAATCCATGTGAGTTTCTTGTGAATGCTTGTAAGAAGATTAAGGCAGTTTCAAAAGAGAGTGATTTTCTCTGAAAAGAGAGCAGTTAGAAAGTGAAGCAACACTCAATTCAGTTCGCACAGTGAATTGAAGTGTTGGAACAGACTGCTTCTCTTTCAGAGAAACTCATGTGAGTCTCTGGTGAATGCTTGTAAGTAGCTGAAGGCACTTTCAAAGGAAAGTGATTTTTTCAGAAAGGACAGCATTTAGAAAGAAAAGCAACACTCTATTCACTTCGCACAATGAATTGAAGTGTTGGAACAGACTCCTTTTCTTTCAGAGAAATGCATGTGAGTTTCTTGTGAATGCTTGTAAGAAGATTAAGGCAGTTTCAAAAGAGAGTGATTTTCTCTGAAAGGAGAGCAGTTAGAAAGTGAAGCAACACTCCATTCAGTTCGCACAGTGAATTGAAGTGTTGGAACAGACTGCTTCTCTTTCAGAGAAACGCATGTGAGTTTCTTCTGAATTCTTGTAAGTAGCTTAAGGCACTTTCAAAGGAATGTGATTTTCTCTGAAAGGACAGCATTTAGAAAGTGAAGCAACACTCCATTCACTTCGCACAGTGAATTGAAGTGTTGGAACAGACTGCTTCTCTTTCAGAGAAACTCTTGTGAGTCTCTGGTGAATGCTTGGAAGTAGCTTAAGGCACTTTCAAAGGAAAGATTTTCTCTGATAGGACAGCATTTAGAAAGTGAAGCAACACTCTATTCACTTCGCACAATGAATTGAAGTGTTGGAACAGACTGCTTCTCTTTCAGAGAAACTCTTGTGAGTCTCTGGTGAATGCTTGTAAGTAGCTTAAGGCACTTTCAAAGGAAAGATTTTCTCTGATAGGACAGCATTTAGAAAGTGAAGCAACACTCTATTCACTTCGCACAATGAATTGAAGTGTTGGAACAGACTGCTTCTCTTTCAGGGAAATGCATGTGAGTTTCTTGTGAATGCTTGAAAGTAGCTTAAGGCACTTTGAAAGGAAAGTGATTTTCTCTGAAAGGACAGAATTTAGAAAGTAAAGCAACACTCCATTCACCTTCCACTGTGAAATGCAGTGTGGGAACAGACTCCTTCTCTTTCAGAGAAACAGATGTGAGCTTCTTCTGAAAGCTTATAAGTAGATTAAGGCAGTTTCAAAAGAGAGTGATTTTCTCTGAAAGGAGAGCATTTAGAAAGTGAAGTAACACTCCATTCACTTCGCACAGTGAATTGAAGTGTTGGAACAGACTGCTTCTCTTTAAGAGAAGCGCATGTGAGTTTCTTTTGAATTCTTGTAAGTAGCTTAAGGCACTTTTAAAGGAAAGTGATTTTCTCAGAAAGGACAGCATTTAGAAAGTGAAGCAACGCTCCATTCACTTTGCACAGTGAATTGAAGTGTTGGAACAGACTGCATCTCTTTCAGAGAAACGTATGTGTGTTTCTTGTGAATGCTTGAAAGTAGCTTAAGGCACTTTCAAAGGAAAGTGATTTTCTCTGAAAGGACAGCATTTAGAAAGTGAAGCAACACTCTATTCACTTCGCACAATGAATTGAAGTGTTGGAACAGACTGCTTCTCTTTAAGAGAAGCGCATGTGTGTTTCTTCTGAATTCTTGTAAGAAGCTTAAGGCACTTTCAAAGGAAAGTGATTTTCTCTGAAAAGACAGCATTTAGAAAGGGAAGCAACACTCCATTCACTCCGCACAGTGAATTGAAGTGTTGGAACAGACTGCTTCTCTTTCAGAGAAACTCATGTGAGTCTCTGGTGAATGCTTGTAAGTAGCTTAAGGCACTTTCAAAGGAAAGTGATTTTCACTGAAAGGACAGCATTTAGAAAGTGAAGCATCGCTCCATTCACTTCGCACAGTGAATTGAAGTGTGGGAACACATTGCTTCTCTCAGAGAAACTCACGTGAGTTTCTGTTGAATGCTTGTAAGTAGCTTAAGGCACGTTCAAAGGAAAGTGATTATCTCTGAAAATACAGCATTTAGAAAGTGAAGCAACACTCCATTCACTTCGCACAGTGAATTGAAGTGTTGGAACAGACTGCTTCTCTTTTAGAGAAACGCATGTGAGTTTTTTGTGAATGCTTGAAAGTAATTTAAGGCACTTTCAAAGGAAAGTGATTTTCTCTGAAAGGACAGCATTTAGAAAGTGAAGCAACACTCCATTCACTTCGAACAGTGAATTGAAGTGTTGGAATAGACTCCTTCTCTTTCAGAGAAACAGATGTGAGTTCCTTTTGAATGCTTGTAAGTAGATTAAGGCAGTTTCAAAGGAAAGTGATTTTCTCTGAAAGGACAGCATTTAGAACGTGAAGCAACACTCCATTCACTTCGCACAGTGAATTGAAGTGTTGGAACAGACTGCTTCTCTTTCAGAGAGACGCATGTGAATTTTTTGTGAATGCTTGAAAGTAATTTAAAGCACTTTCAAAGGAAAGTGATTTTCTCTGAAAGGACAGCATTTAGAAAGTGAAGCAACACTCCATTCCCTTCGCACAGTGAATTGAAGTGTTGGAACAGACTCCTTCTCTTTCAGAGAAACAGATGTGAGTTTCTTGTGAATGCTTGTAAGTAGATTAAGGCAGTTTCAAAAGAGAGTGATTTTCTCGGAAAGGAGAGCATTTAGACAGTGAAGCAACACTCCATTCATTTCGTACAGTGAATTGAAGTGTTGGAACAGACTGATTCTCTTTCAGAGAAGCGCATGTGAGTTTCTTCTGAATTCTTTTAAGTATCTTAAGGCACTTTCAAAGGAAAGTGATTTTCTCTGAAAGGACAGCATTTAGAAAGTGAAGCAACACTCCATTCACATCGCACAGTATATTGAAGTGTTGGAACAGACTGCTTCTCTTTCAGAGAAACTCTTGTGAGTCTCTGGTGAATGCTTGTAAGTAGCTTAAGGCACTTTCAAAGGAAAGATTTTCTCTGAAAGGACAGCATTTAGAAAGTGAAGCAACACTCTATTCACTTCGCACAATGAATTGAAGTGTTGGAACAGACTGCTTCTCTTTCAGGGAAATGCATGTGAGTTTCTTGTGAATGCTTGTAAGTAGCTTAAGGCACTTTGAAAGGAAAGTGATTTTCTCTGAAAGGACAGCATTTAGAAAGTGAAGCAACACTCCATTTACTTCGCACAGTGACTTGAAGTGTTGGAACAGACTGCTTCTCTTTCAGAGAAATGCATGTGAGTTTCTGTTGAATGCTTGTAAGTAGCTTAAGGCACTTTCAAAGGAAAGTGATTTTCTCTGAAAGGACAGCATTTAGAAAGTGAAGCAACACTCTATTCACTTCGCACAGTGAATTGAAGTGTTGGATCAGTCTGCTTCTCTTTCAGAGAAACGCATGTGAATTTTTTGTGAATGCTTGTAAGTAGCTTAAGGCACTTTCAAAGAAAGTGATTTTCTCTGAAAGGACAGCCTTTAGAAAGTGAAGCAACACTCCATTCACTTTGCACAGTGAATTGAAGTGTTGGAACAGACTGCTTATCTTTCAGAGAAATGCATGTGAATTTCTGTTGAATGCTTGTAAGTAGCTTAAGGCACTTTCAAAGGAAAGTGATTTTCTCTGAAAGGACAGCCTTTAGAAAGTGAAGCAACACTCCATTCACTTCACACAGTGAATTGAAGTGTTGGAACAGACTGCTTCCCTTTCAGAGAAACGCATGTGAGTTTCTTCCTAATGCTTGTAAGTAGCTTAAGGCACTTTCAAAGGAAAGTGATTTTCTCTGAAAGGACAGCCTTTAGAAAGTGAAGCAACGCTCCATTCACTTCGCACAGTGAATTGAAGTGTTGGAACAGACTGCTTCTCTTTCAGAGAAACAGATGTGAGTTTCTTGTGAATGCTTGTAGGTAGATTAAGACAGTTTCAAAGGAAAGTGATTTTCTCTGAAAGGACAGCATTTAGAATGTGAAGCAACACTCCATTCACTTCGCACAGTGAATTGAAGTGTTGGAACAGACTGGTTCTCTTTCAGAGAAACGCATGTGAGTTTTTTGTGAATGCTTGAAAGTAATTTAAAGCACTTTAAAAGGAAAGTGATTTTCTCTGAAAGGACAGCATTTAGAAAGTGAAGCAACACTCCATTCACTTCGCACAGTGAATTGAAGGGTTGGAACCGACTGCTTCTCTTTCAGAGAAACAGATGTGAGTTTCTTGTGAATGCTTGGAAGTAGATTAAGGCAGTTTCAAAAGAGAGTGATTTTCTCGGAAAGGAGAGCATTTAGAAAGTGAAGCAACACTCCATTCACTCGCACAGTGAATTGAAGTGTTGGAACAGACTGCTTCTCTTTAAGAGAAGCGCATGGGAGTTTCTTCTGAATTCTTTTAAGTATCTTAAGGCACTTTCAAAGGAAAGTGATTTTCTCTGAAAGGACAGCATTCAGAAAGTGAAGCAACACTCCATTCACATCGCACAGTATATTGAAGTGTAGGAACAGACTGCTTCTCTTTAAGAGAAACGCATGTGAGTTTCTTCTAAATTCTTGTAAGTAGCTTAAGGCACTTTCAATGTGAAGTGATTTTCTCTAAAAGGACAGCATTTAGAAAGTCTAGCAACACTCCATTCACTTCGCACAGTGAACTGAAGTTTTCGAACAGACTCCTTTTCTTTCAGAGAAATCCATGTGAGTTTCTTGTGAATGCTTGTAAGAAGATTAAGGCAGTTTCAAAAGAGAGTGATTTTCTCTGAAAAGAGAGCAGTTAGAAAGTGAAGCAACACTCAATTCAGTTCGCACAGTGAATTGAAGTGTTGGAACAGACTGCTTCTCTTTCAGAGAAACTCATGTGAGTCTCTGGTGAATGCTTGTAAGTAGCTGAAGGCACTTTCAAAAGAAAGTGATTTTTTCAGAAAGGACAGCATTTAGAAAGAAAAGCAACACTCTATTCACTTCGCACAATGAATTGAAGTGTTGGAACAGACTCCTTTTCTTTCAGAGAAATGCATGTGAGTTTCTTGTGAATGCTTGTAAGAAGATTAAGGCAGTTTCAAAAGAGAGTGATTTTCTCTGAAAGGAGAGCAGTTAGAAAGTGAAGCAACACTCCATTCAGTTCGCACAGTGAATTGAAGTGTTGGAACAGACTGCTTCTCTTTCAGAGAAACGCATGTGAGTTTCTTCTGAATTCTTGTAAGTAGCTTAAGGCACTTTCAAAGGAATGTGATTTTCTCTGAAAGGACAGCATTTAGAAAGTGAAGCAACACTCCATTCACTTCGCACAGTGAATTGAAGTGTTGGAACAGACTGCTTCTCTTTCAGAGAAACTCTTGTGAGTCTCTGGTGAATGCTTGGAAGTAGCTTAAGGCACTTTCAAAGGAAAGATTTTCTCTGATAGGACAGCATTTAGAAAGTGAAGCAACACTCTATTCACTTCGCACAATGAATTGAAGTGTTGGAACAGACTGCTTCTCTTTCAGAGAAACTCTTGTGAGTCTCTGGTGAATGCTTGTAAGTAGCTTAAGGCACTTTCAAAGGAAAGATTTTCTCTGATAGGACAGCATTTAGAAAGTGAAGCAACACTCTATTCACTTCGCACAATGAATTGAAGTGTTGGAACAGACTGCTTCTCTTTCAGGGAAATGCATGTGAGTTTCTTGTGAATGCTTGAAAGTAGCTTAAGGCACTTTGAAAGGAAAGTGATTTTCTCTGAAAGGACAGAATTTAGAAAGTAAAGCAACACTCCATTCACCTTCCACTGTGAAATGCAGTGTGGGAACAGACTCCTTCTCTTTCAGAGAAACAGATGTGAGCTTCTTCTGAAAGCTTATAAGTAGATTAAGGCAGTTTCAAAAGAGAGTGATTTTCTCTGAAAGGAGAGCATTTAGAAAGTGAAGTAACACTCCATTCACTTCGCACAGTGAATTGAAGTGTTGGAACAGACTGCTTCTCTTTAAGAGAAGCGCATGTGAGTTTCTTTTGAATTCTTGTAAGTAGCTTAAGGCACTTTTAAAGGAAAGTGATTTTCTCAGAAAGGACAGCATTTAGAAAGTGAAGCAACGCTCCATTCACTTTTCACAGTGAATTGAAGTGTTGGAACAGACTGCATCTCTTTCAGAGAAACGTATGTGTGTTTCTTGTGAATGCTTGAAAGTAGCTTAAGGCACTTTCAAAGGAAAGTGATTTTCTCTGAAAGGACAGCATTTAGAAAGTGAAGCAACACTCTATTCACTTCGCACAATGAATTGAAGTGTTGGAACAGACTGCTTCTCTTTAAGAGAAGCGCATGTGTGTTTCTTCTGAATTCTTGTAAGAAGCTTAAGGCACTTTCAAAGGAAAGTGATTTTCTCTGAAAAGACAGCATTTAGAAAGGGAAGCAACACTCCATTCACTCCGCACAGTGAATTGAAGTGTTGGAACAGACTGCTTCTCTTTCAGAGAAACTCATGTGAGTCTCTGGTGAATGCTTGTAAGTAGCTTAAGGCACTTTCAAAGGAAAGTGATTTTCACTGAAAGGACAGCATTTAGAAAGTGAAGCATCGCTCCATTCACTTCGCACAGTGAATTGAAGTGTGGGAACACATTGCTTCTCTCAGAGAAACTCACGTGAGTTTCTGTTGAATGCTTGTAAGTAGCTTAAGGCACGTTCAAAGGAAAGTGATTATCTCTGAAAATACAGCATTTAGAAAGTGAAGCAACACTCCATTCACTTCGCACAGTGAATTGAAGTGTTGGAACAGACTGCTTCTCTTTTAGAGAAACGCATGTGAGTTTTTTGTGAATGCTTGAAAGTAATTTAAGGCACTTTCAAAGGAAAGTGATTTTCTCTGAAAGGACAGCATTTAGAAAGTGAAGCAACACTCCATTCACTTCGAACAGTGAATTGAAGTGTTGGAATAGACTCCTTCTCTTTCAGAGAAACAGATGTGAGTTCCTTTTGAATGCTTGTAAGTAGATTAAGGCAGTTTCAAAGGAAAGTGATTTTCTCTGAAAGGACAGCATTTAGAACGTGAAGCAACACTCCATTCACTTCGCACAGTGAATTGAAGTGTTGGAACAGACTGCTTCTCTTTCAGAGAAACGCATGTGAATTTTTTGTGAATGCTTGAAAGTAATTTAAAGCACTTTCAAAGGAAAGTGATTTTCTCTGAAAGGACAGCATTTAGAAAGTGAAGCAACACTCCATTCCCTTCGCACAGTGAATTGAAGTGTTGGAACAGACTCCTTCTCTTTCAGAGAAACAGATGTGAGTTTCTTGTGAATGCTTGTAAGTAGATTAAGGCAGTTTCAAAAGAGAGTGATTTTCTCGGAAAGGAGAGCATTTAGACAGTGAAGCAACACTCCATTCATTTCGTACAGTGAATTGAAGTGTTGGAACAGACTGCTTCTCTTTCAGAGAAGCGCATGTGAGTTTCTTCTGAATTCTTTTAAGTATCTTAAGGCACTTTCAAAGGAAAGTGATTTTCTCTGAAAGGACAGCATTTAGAAAGTGAAGCAACACTCCATTCACATCGCACAGTATATTGAAGTGTTGGAACAGACTGCTTCTCTTTCAGAGAAACTCTTGTGAGTCTCTGGTGAATGCTTGTAAGTAGCTTAAGGCACTTTCAAAGGAAAGATTTTCTCTGAAAGGACAGCATTTAGAAAGTGAAGCAACACTCTATTCACTTCGCACAATGAATTGAAGTGTTGGAACAGACTGCTTCTCTTTCAGGGAAATGCATGTGAGTTTCTTGTGAATGCTTGTAAGTAGCTTAAGGCACTTTGAAAGGAAAGTGATTTTCTCTGAAAGGATAGCATTTAGAAAGTGAAGCAACACTCCATTTACTTCGCACAGTGACTTGAAGTGTTGGAACAGACTGCTTCTCTTTCAGAGAAATGCATGTGAGTTTCTGTTGAATGCTTGTAAGTAGCTTAAGGCACTTTCAAAGGAAAGTGATTTTCTCTGAAAGGACAGCATTTAGAAAGTGAAGCAACACTCTATTCACTTCGCACAGTGAATTGAAGTGTTGGATCAGTCTGCTTCTCTTTCAGAGAAACGCATGTGAATTTTTTGTGAATGCTTGTAAGTAGCTTAAGGCACTTTCAAAGAAAGTGATTTTCTCTGAAAGGACAGCCTTTAGAAAGTGAAGCAACACTCCATTCACTTTGCACAGTGAATTGAAGTGTTGGAACAGACTGCTTATCTTTCAGAGAAATGCATGTGAATTTCTGTTGAATGCTTGTAAGTAGCTTAAGGCACTTTCAAAGGAAAGTGATTTTCTCTGAAAGGACAGCCTTTAGAAAGTGAAGCAACACTCCATTCACTTCACACAGTGAATTGAAGTGTTGGAACAGACTGCTTCCCTTTCAGAGAAACGCATGTGAGTTTCTTCCTAATGCTTGTAAGTAGCTTAAGGCACTTTCAAAGGAAAGTGATTTTCTCTGAAAGGACAGCCTTTAGAAAGTGAAGCAACGCTCCATTCACTTCGCACAGTGAATTGAAGTGTTGGAACAGACTGCTTCTCTTTCAGAGAATCAGATGTGAGTTTCTTGTGAATGCTTGTAGGTAGATTAAGACAGTTTCAAAGGAAAGTGATTTTCTCTGAAAGGACAGCATTTAGAATGTGAAGCAACACTCCATTCACTTCGCACAGTGAATTGAAGTGTTGGAACAGACTGGTTCTCTTTCAGAGAAACGCATGTGAGTTTTTTGTGAATGCTTGAAAGTAATTTAAAGCACTTTAAAAGGAAAGTGATTTTCTCTGAAAGGACAGCATTTAGAAAGTGAAGCAACACTCCATTCACTTCGCACAGTGAATTGAAGGGTTGGAACAGACTGCTTCTCTTTCAGAGAAACAGATGTGAGTTTCTTGTGAATGCTTGGAAGTAGATTAAGGCAGTTTCAAAAGAGAGTGATTTTCTCGGAAAGGAGAGCATTTAGAAAGTGAAGCAACACTCCATTCACTCGCACAGTGAATTGAAGTGTTGGAACAGACTGCTTCTCTTTAAGAGAAGCGCATGGGAGTTTCTTCTGAATTCTTTTAAGTATCTTAAGGCACTTTCAAAGGAAAGTGATTTTCTCTGAAAGGACAGCATTCAGAAAGTGAAGCAACACTCCATTCACATCGCACAGTATATTGAAGTGTAGGAACAGACTGCTTCTCTTTAAGAGAAACGCATGTGAGTTTCTTCTAAATTCTTGTAAGTAGCTTAAGGCACTTTCAAAGTGAAGTGATTTTCTCTAAAAGGACAGCATTTAGAAAGTCTAGCAACACTCCATTCACTTCGCACAGTGAACTGAAGTTTTCGAACAGACTCCTTTTCTTTCAGAGAAATCCATGTGAGTTTCTTGTGAATGCTTGTAAGAAGATTAAGGCAGTTTCAAAAGAGAGTGATTTTCTCTGAAAAGAGAGCAGTTAGAAAGTGAAGCAACACTCAATTCAGTTCGCACAGTGAATTGAAGTGTTGGAACAGACTGCTTCTCTTTCAGAGAAACTCATGTGAGTCTCTGGTGAATGCTTGTAAGTAGCTGAAGGCACTTTCAAAAGAAAGTGATTTTTTCAGAAAGGACAGCATTTAGAAAGAAAAGCAACACTCTATTCACTTCGCACAATGAATTGAAGTGTTGGAACAGACTCCTTTTCTTTCAGAGAAATGCATGTGAGTTTCTTGTGAATGCTTGTAAGAAGATTAAGGCAGTTTCAAAAGAGAGTGATTTTCTCTGAAAGGAGAGCAGTTAGAAAGTGAAGCAACACTCCATTCAGTTCGCACAGTGAATTGAAGTGTTGGAACAGACTGCTTCTCTTTCAGAGAAACGCATGTGAGTTTCTTCTGAATTCTTGTAAGTAGCTTAAGGCACTTTCAAAGGAATGTGATTTTCTATGAAAGGACAGCATTTAGAAAGTGAAGCAACACTCCATTCACTTCGCACAGTGAATTGAAGTGTTGGAACAGACTGCTTCCCTTTCAGAGAAACAGATGTGAGTTTCTTGTGAATGCTTGGAAGTAGATTAAGGCAGTTTCAAAAGAGAGTGATTTTCTCGGAAAGGAGAGCATTTAGAAAGTGAAGCAACACTCCATTCACTCGCACAGTGAATTGAAGTGTTGGAACAGACTGCTTCTCTTTCAGAGAAGCGCATGGGAGTTTCTTCTGAATTCTTTTAAGTATCTTAAGGCACTTTCAAAGGAAAGTCATTTTCTCTGAAAGGACAGCATTCAGAAAGTGAAGAAACACTCCATTCACATCGCACAGTATATTGAAGTGTAGGAACAGACTGCTTCTCTTTAAGAGAAACGCATGTGAGTTTCTTCTAAATTCTTGTAAGTAGCTTAAGGCACTTTCAAAGTGAAGTGATTTTCTCTGAAAGGACAGCATTTAGAAAGTGTAGCAACACTACATTCTCTTCGCACAGTGAACTGAAGTTTTGGAACAGACTCCTTTTCTTTCAGAGAAATGCATGTGAGTTTCTTGTGAATGCTTGTAAGAAGATTAAGGCAGTTTCAAAAGAGAGTGATTTTCTCTGAAAAGAGAGCAGTTAGAAAGTGAAGCAACACTCAATTCAGTTCGCACAGTGAATTGAAGTGTTGGAACAGACTGCTTCTCTTTCAGAGAAATGCATGTGATTTTCTTCTGAATTCTTGTAAGTAACTTAAGGCACTTTCAAAGGAAAGTGATTTTCTCTGAAAGGACAGCATTTAGAAAGTGAAGCAACACTCCATTCACTTCGCACAGTGAATTGAAGTGTTGGAACAGACTGCTTCTCTTTCAGAGAAACTCTTGTGAGTCTCTGGTGAATGCTTGTAAGTAGCTTAAGGCACTTTCAAAGGAAAGATTTTCTCTGATAGGACAGCATTTAGAAAGTGAAGCAACACTCTATTCACTTCGCACAATGAATTGAAGTGTTGGAACAGACTGCTTCTCTTTCAGGGAAATGCATGTGAGTTTCTTGTGAATGCTTGAAAGTAGCTTAAGGCACTTTGAAAGGAAAGTGATTTTCTCTGAAAGGACAGAATTTAGAAAGTAAAGCAACACTCCATTCACCTTCCACTGTGAAATGCAGTGTGGGAACAGACTCCTTCTCTTTCAGAGAAACAGATGTGAGCTTCTTCTGAAAGCTTATAAGTAGATTAAGGCAGTTTCAAAAGAGAGTGATTTTCTCTGAAAGGAGAGCATTTAGAAAGTGAAGCAGCACTCCATTCACTTCGTATAGTGAATTGAAGTGTTGGAACAGACTGCTTCTCTTTCAGAGAAACTCATGTGAGTCTCTGGTGAATGCTTGTAAGTACCTTAAGGCACTTTTAAAGGAAAGTGATTTTTTCAGAAAGGACAGCATTTAGAAATTGAAGCAAAGCTCCATTCACTTTGCACAGTGAATTGAAGTGTTGGAACAGACTGCATCTCTTTCAGAGAAACGTATGTGTGTTTCTTGTGAATACTTGAAAGTAGCTTAAGGCACTTTCAAAGGAAAGTGATTTTCTCTGAAAGGACAGTATTTAGAAAGTGAAGCAACACTCTATTCACTTCGCACAATGAATTGAAGTGTTGGAACAGACTGCTTCTCTTTCAGAGAAATGCATGTGAGTTTTTTGTGAATGCTTGAAAGTAGCTTAAGGCACTTTGAAAGGAAAGTGATTTTCTCTGAAAGGACAGCATTTAGAGAGAAAAGCAACACTCCATTCACTTGCCACCGTGAATTGAAGTGTTGGAACAGACTCCTTCTCTTTCAGAGAAACAGATATGAGCTTCTTCTGAAAGCTTATAAGTAGATTAAGGCAGTGTCAAAAGAGAGTGATTTTCTCTGGAAGGAGAGCATTTAGAAAGTGAAGAAACACTCCATTCATTTCGCACAGTGAATTGAAGTGTTGGAACAGACTGCTTCTCTTTAAGAGAAGCGCATGTGTGTTTCTTCTGAATTCTTGTAAGATGCTTAAGACACTTTCAAAGGAAAGTGATTTTCTCTGAAAAGACAGCATTTAGAAAGGGAAGCAACACTCCATTCACTCCGCACAGTGAATTGAAGTGTTGGAACAGACTGCTTCTCTTTCAGAGAAACTCATGTGAGTCTCTGGTGAATGCTTGTAAGTAGCTTAAGGCACTTTCAAAGGAAAGTGATTTTCACTGAAAGGACAGCATTTAGAAAGTGAAGCATCGCTCCATTCACTTCGCACAGTGAATTGAAGTGTTGGAACACATTGCTTCTCTCAGAGAAACTCACGTGAGTTTCTGTTGAATGCTTGTAAGTAGCTTAAGGCACGTTCAAAGGAAAGTGATTATCTCTGAAAATACAGCATTTAGAAAGTGAAGCAACACTCCATTCACTTCGCACAGTGAATTGAAGTGTTGGAACAGACTGCTTCTCTTTTAGAGAAACGCATGTGAGTTTTTTGTGAATGCTTGAAAGTAATTTAAGGCACTTTCAAAGGAAAGTGATTTTCTCTGAAAGGACAGCATTTAGAAAGTGAAGCAACACTCCATTCACTTCGAACAGTGAATTGAAGTGTTGGAATAGACTCCTTCTCTTTCAGAGAAACAGATGTGAGTTCCTTTTGAATGCTTGTAAGTAGATTAAGGCAGTTTCAAAGGAAAGTGATTTTCTCTGAAAGGACAGCATTTAGAACGTGAAGCAACACTCCATTCACTTCGCACAGTGAATTGAAGTGTTGGAACAGACTGCTTCTCTTTCAGAGAAACGCATGTGTATTTTTTGTGAATGCTTGAAAGTAATTTAAAGCACTTTCAAAGGAAAGTGATTTTCTCTGAAAGGACAGCATTTAGAAAGTGAAGCAACACTCCATTCCCTTCGCACAGTGAATTGAAGTGTTGGAACAGACTCCTTCTCTTTCAGAGAAACAGATGTGAGTTTCTTGTGAATGCTTGTAAGTAGATTAAGGCAGTGTCAAAAGAGAGTGATTTTCTCGGAAAGGAGAGCATTTAGAAAGTGAAGCAACACTCCATTCATTTCGCAAGTGAATTGAAGTGTTGGAACAGACTGCTTCTCTTTCAGAGAAGCGCATGTGAGTTTCTTCTGAATTCTTTTAAGTATCTTAAGGCACTTTCAAAGGAAAGTGATTTTCTCTGAAAGGACAGCATTTAGAAAGTGAAGCAACACTCCATTCACATCGCACAGTATATTGAAGTGTTGGAACAGACTGCTTCTCTTTCAGAGAAACTCTTGTGAGTCTCTGGTGAATGCTTGTAAGTAGCTTAAGGCACTTTCAAAGGAAAGTGATTTTCTCTGAAAGGACAGCATTTATAAAGTGAAGCAACACTCTATTCACTTCGCACAATGAATTGAAGTGTTGGAACAGACTGCTTCTCTTTCAGGGAAATGCATGTGAGTTTCTTGTGAATGCTTGAAAGTAGCTTAAGGCACTTTGAAAGGAAAGTGATTTTCTCTGAAAGGACAGCATTTAGAAAGTAAAGCAACACTCCATTCACCTTCCACTGTGAAATACAGTGTGGGAACAGACTCCTTCTCTTTCAGAGAAACAGATGTGAGCTTCTTCTGAAAGCTTATAAGTAGATTAAGGCAGTTTCAAAAGAGAGTGATTTTCTCTGAAAGGAGAGCATTTAGAAAGTGAAGCAACACTCCATTCACTTCGCACAGTGAATTGAAGTGTTGGAACAGACTGCTTCTCTTTAAGAGAAGCGCATGTGAGTTTCTTTTGAATTCTTGTAAGTAGCTTAAGGCACTTTCAAAGGAAAGTGATTTTCTCTGAAAGGACAGCATTTAGAAAGTGAAGCAACACTCCATTCACTTCGTACAGTGAATTGAAGTGTAGGAAAAGACTGCTTCTCTTTCAGAGAAACTCATGTGAGTCTCTGGTGAATGCTTGTAAGTACCTTAAGGCACTTTTAAAGGAAAGTGATTTTCTCTGAAAGGACAGCATTTAGAAAGTGAAGCAACGCTCCATTCACTTTGCACAGTGAATTAAATGTTGGAACAGACTGCATCTCTTTCAGAGAAACGTATGTGTGTTTCTTGTGAATGCTTGAAAGTAGCTTAAGGCACTTTCAAAGGAAAGTGATTTTCTCTGAAAGGACAGCATTTAGAAAGTGAAGCAACACTCCATTCACTTCGAACAGTGAATTAAAGTGTTGGAATAGACTCCTTCTCTTTCAGAGAAACAGATGTGAGTTCCTTTTGAATGCTTGTAAGTAGATTAAGGCAGTTTAAAAGGAAAGTGATTTTCTCTGAAAGGACAGCATTTAGAACGTGAAGCAACACTCCATTCACTTCGCACAGTGAATTGAAGTGTTGGAACAGACTGCTTCTCTTTCAGAGAAACGCATGTGAATTTTTTGTGAATGCTTGAAAGTAATTTAAAGCACTTTCAAAGGAAAGTGATTTTCTCTGAAAGGACAGCATTTAGAAAGTGAAGCAACACTCCATTCCCTTCGCACAGTGAATTGAAGTGTTGGAACAGACTCCTTCTCTTTCAGAGAAACAGATGTGAGTTTCTTGTGAATGCTTGTAAGTAGATTAAGGCAGTTTCAATAGAGAGTGATTTTCTCAGAAAGGAGAGCATTTAGAAAGTGAAGCAACACTCCATTCATTTCGCACAGTGAATTGAAGTGTTGGAACAGACTGCTTCTCTTTCAGAGACGCGCATGTGAGTTTCTTCTGAATTCTTTTAAGTATCTTAAGGCACTTTCAAAGGAAAGTGATTTTCTCTGAAAGGACAGCATTTAGAAAGTGAAGCAACACTCTATTCACTTCGCACAATGAATTGAAGTGTTGGAACAGACTGCTTCTCTTTCAGGGAAATGCATGTGAGTTTCTTGTGAATGTTTGCAAGTAGCTTAAGGCACTTTCAAAGGAAAGTGATTTTCTCTGAAAGGACAGCATTTAGAATGTGAAGCAACACTCCATTCACTTCGCACAGTGACTTGAAGTGTTGGAACAGACTGCTTCTCTTTCAGAGAAATGCATGTGAGTTTCTGTTGAATGCTTGTAAGTAGCTAAAGGCACTTTCAAAGGAAAGTGATTTTCTCTGAAAGGACAGCATTTAGAAAGTGAAGCAACACTCTATTCACTTCGCACAGTGAATTGAAGTGTTGGATCAGTCTGCTTCTCTTTCAGAGAAACGCATGTGAATTTTTTGTGAATGCTTGTAAGTAGCTTAAGGCACTTTCAAAGAAAGTGATTTTCTCTGAAAGGACAGCCTTTAGAAAGTGAAGCAACACTCCATTCACTTTGCACAGTGAATTGAAGTGTTGGAACAGACTGCTTATCTTTCAGAGAAACTCATGTGAGTCTCTGGTGAATGCTTGTAAGTAGCTTAAGGCACTTTCAAAGGAAAGATTTTCTCTGAAAGGACAGCATTTAGAAAGTGAAGCAACACTCTATTCACTTCGCACAATGAATTGAAGTGTTGGAACAGACTGCTTATCTTTCAGAGAAATGCATGTGAATTTCTGTTGAATGCTTGTAAGTAGCTTAAGGCAGTTTCAAAAGAGAGTGATTTTCTCGGAAAGGAGAGCATTTAGAAAGTGAAGCAACACTCCATTCGTTTCGCACAGTGAATTGAAGTGTTGGAACAGACTGCTTCTCTTTCAGAGAAGCGCATGGGAGTTTCTTCTGAATTCTTTTAAGTATCTTAAGGCACTTTCAAAGGAAAGTGATTTTCTCTGAAAGGACAGCATTTAGAAAGTGAAGCAACACTCCATTCACATCGCACAGTATATTGAAGTGTTGGAACAGACTGCTTCTCTTTCAGAGAAACTCTTGTGAGTCTCTGGTGAATGCTTGTAAGTAGCTTAAGGCACTTTCAAAGGAAAGATTTTCTCTGAAAGGACAGCATTTAGAAAGTGAAGCAACACTCTATTCACTTCGCACAATGAATTGAAGTGTTGGAACAGACTGCTTCTCTTTCAGGGAAATGCATGTGAGTTTTTTGGTAATGCTTGAAAGTAGCTTAAGGCACTTTGAAAGGAAAGTGATTTTCTCTGAAACGACAGCATTTAGAAAGTAAAGCAACACTCCATTCACCTTCTACCGTGAATTGCAGTGTTGGAACAGACTCCTTCTCTTTCAGAGAAACAGATGTGAGCTTCTTCTGAAAGCTTATAAGTAGATTAAAGCAGTTTCAAAAGAGAGTGATTTTCTCTGAAAGGAGAGCATTTAGATAGTGAAGCAACACTCCATTCACTGCGCACAGTGAATTGAAGTGTTGGAACAGACTGCTTCTCTTTAAGAGAAGCGCAAGTGAGTTTCTTCTGAATTCTTGTAAGTAGCTTAAGGCACTTTCAAAGGAAAGTGATTTTCTCTGAAAGGACAGCATTTAGAAAGTGAAGCAACACTCCATTCACTTCGTTCAGTGAATTGAAGTGTTGGAACAGACTGCTTCTCTTTCAGAGAAACTCATGTGAGTCTCTGGTGAATGCTTGTAAGTACCTTAAGGCACTTTCAGAGGAAAGTGATTTTCTCTGAAAGGACAGCATTTAGAAAGTGAAGCAACGCTCCATTCACTTTGCACAGTGAATTGAAGTGTTGGAACAGACTGCTTCTCTTTCAGAGAAACGTATGTGTGTTTCTTGTGCATGATTGAAAGTAGCTTAAGGCACTTTCATAGGAAAGTGATTTTCTCTGAAAGGACAGCATTTAGAAAGTGAAGCAACACTCTATTCACTTCGCACAATGAATTGAAGTGTTGGGACAAACTGCTTCTCTTACAGAGAAATGCATGTGAGTTTTTTGTGAATGCTTGAAAGTAGCTTAAGGCACTTTGAAAGGAAAGTGATTTTCTCTGAAAGGACAGCATTTAGAAAGTAAAGCAACACTCCATTCACCTGGCACCGTGAATTGAAGTGTTGGAACAGACTCCTCTTCTTTCAGAGAAACAGATGTGAGCTTCTTCTGAGAGCTTATAAATAGATTAAGGCAGTTTCAAAAGACAGTGATTTTCTCTGATAAGAGAGCATTTAGAAAATGAAGATACACTCCATTCACTTCGCACAGTGAATTGAAGTGTTGGAACAGACTGCTTCTCTTTAAGAGAAGCGCATGTGTGTTTCTTCTGAATTCTTGTAAGAAGCTTAAGGCACTTTCAAAGGAAAGTGATTTTCTCTGAAAGGACAGCATTTAGAAAGTGAAGCAACACTCCATTCACTCCGCACAGTGAATTGAAGTGTTGGAACAGACTGCTTCTCTTTCAGAGAAACTCTTGTGAGTCTCTGGTGAATGCTTGTAAGCAGCTTAAGGCACTTTCAAAGGAAAGATTTTCTCTGAAAGGACAGCATTTAGAAAGTGAAGCAACACTCTATTCCCTTCGCAAAATGAATTGAAGTGTTGGAACAGACTGCTTCTCTTTCAGGGAAATGCATGCGAGTTTCTTGTGAATGCTTGTAAGTAGCTTAAGGCACTTTGAAAGGAAAGTGATTTTCTCTGAAAAAACAGCATTTAGAAAGTGAAGGAAACACTCTATTCACTTCGCACAATGAATTGAAGTGTTGGAACAGACTGCTTGTCTTTCAGAGAAATGCATGTGAGTTTTTTGTGAATGCTTGAAAGTAGCTTAAGGCACTTTGAAAGGAAAGTGATTTTCTCTGAAACGACAGCATTTAGAAAGTAAAGCAACACTCCATTCACCTTCTACCGTGAATTGCAGTGTTGGAACAGACTCCTTCTCTTTCAGAGAAACAGATGTGAGCTTCTTCTGAAAGCTTATAAGTAGATTAAGACAGTTTCAAAAGAGAGTGATTTTCTCTGAAAGGAGAGCATTTAGATAGTGAAGCAACACTCCATTCACTGCGCACAGGGAATTGAAGTGTTGGAACAGACTGCTTCTCTTTAAGAGAAGCGCATGTGAGTTTCTTCTGAATTCTTGTAAGTAGCTTAAGGCACTTTCAAAGGAAAGTGATTTTCTCTGAAAGGACAGCATTTAGAAAGTGAAGCAAAACTCCATTCACTTCGTTCAGTAAATTGAAGTGTTGGAACAGACTGCTTCTCTTTCAGAGAAACTCATGTGAGTCTCTGGTGAATGCTTGTAAGTACCTTAAGGCACTTTCAAAGGAAAGTGATTTTCTCTGAAAGGACAGCATTTAGAAAGTGAAGCTACGCTCCATTCACTTTGCACAGTGAATTGAAGTGTTGGAACAGACTGCTTCTCTTTCAGAGAAACGTATGTGTGTTTCTTGTGAATGATTGAAAGTAGCTTAAGGCACTTTCATAGGAAAGTGATTTTCTCTGAAAGGACAGCATTTAGAAAGTGAAGCAACACTCTATTCACTTCGCACAATGAATTGAAGAGTTGGAACAGACTGCTTCTCTTACAGAGAAATGCATGTGAGTTTTTTGTGAATGCTTGAAAGTAGCTTAAGGCACTTTGAAAGGAAAGTGATTTTCTCTGAAAGGACAGCATTTAGAAAGTGAAGCAACACTCCATTCACTTCGCACAGTGAATTGAAGTGTTGGAACAGACTCCTTCTCTTTCAGAGAAACAGTTGTCAGTTTCTTGTGAATGCTTGTAAGTAGATTAATGCAGTTTCAAAAGAGAGCGATTTGCATGGAAAGGAGAGCATTTAGAAAGTGAAGCAACACTCCATTCACTTCGCACAGTGAATTGAAGTGTTGGAACAGACTGCTTCTCTTACAGAGAAATGCATGTGAATTTCTTGTGAATGCTTGTAAGTAGCTTAAGGCACTTTCAAAGGAAAGTGATTTTCTCTGAAAGGACAGCATTTAGAACATGAAGCAACACTCCATTCACTTCGCACAGTGAATTGAAGTGTTGGAACAGACTGCTTCCCTTTCAGAGAAGCGCATGTGAGTTTCTTCTGAATTCTTTTAAGTATCTTAAGGCACTTTCAAAGGAAAGTGATTTTCTCTGAAAGGACAGCTTTTAGAAAGTGAAGCAACACTCTATTCACTTCGCACAATGAATTGAAGTGTTGGAACAGACTGCTTCTCTTTCAGGGAAATGCATGTGAGTTTCTTGTGAATGCTTGTAAGTAGCTTAAGGCACTTTCAAAGGAAAGTGATTTTCTCTGAAAGGACAGCATTTAGAAAGTGAAGCAACACTCTATTCACTTCGCACAATGAATTGAAATGTTGGAACAGACTGCTTCTCTTTCATAGAAATGCATGTGAGTTTTTTGTGAATGCTTGAAAGTAGCTTAAGGCACTTTGAAAGGAAATTGATTTTCTCTGAAAGGACAGCATTTAGAAAGTAAAGCAACACGCCATTCACCTTCCACCGTGAATTGAACTGTTGGAACAGACTCCTTCTCTTTCAGAGAAACAGATGTGTGCTTCTTCTGAAAGCTTATAAGTAGATTTAGGCAGTTTAAAAAGAGAGTGATTTTCTCTGAAAGGAGAGCATTTAGAAAGTTAAGCAACACTCCATTCACTTCACACAGTGAATTGAAGTGTTGGAACAGACTGCTTCTCTTTAAGTGAAGCACATGTGTGTTTCTTCTGAATTCTTGTAAGTAGCTTCAGGCACTTTCAAAGGAAAGTGATTTTCTCTGAAAGGACAGCATTTAGAAAGTGAAGCAACACTCCATTCACTCCGCACAGTGAATTGAAGTGTTGGAACAGACTGCTTCTCTTTCAGAGAAACTCATGTGAGTCCCTGGTGAATGCTTGTAAGTACCTTAAGGCACTTTTAAAGGAAAGTGATATTCTCTGAAAGGACAGCATTTAGAAAGTGATGCAATGCTCCATTCACTTTGCACAGTGAATTGAAGTGTTGGAACAGACTGCTTCTCTTTCAGAGAAACGTATGTGTGTTTCTTGTGAATGCTTGAAAGTAGCTGAAGGGACTTTCAAAGGAAAGTGATTTTCTCTGAAAGGACAGCATTTAGAATGTGAAGCAACACTCCATTCACTTCGCACAATGAATTGAAGTGTTGGAACAGACTGCTTCTCTTTCAGAGAAACTCATGTGAGTCTCTGGTGAATGCTTGTAAGTTGCTTAAGGCACTTTCAAAGGAAAGTGATTTTCTCAGAAAGGACAGCATTTAGAAAGTGAAGCAACTCTCTATTCACTTCGCACAATGAATTGAAGTGTTGGAACAGACTCCATCTCTTTCAGAGAAACAGATGTGAGTTTCTTGTGAAAGCTTATAACTAGATTAAGGCAGTTTCAAAAGAGAGTGATTTTCTCTGAAAGGACAGCATTTAAAAAGTGAAGCAACACTCCATTCACTTCGCACAGAGAATTAAAGTGTTGGAACAGACTGCTTCACTTTAAGAGAAACGCATGTGAGTTTCTTGTGAACGCTTGAAAGTAGCTTAAGGCACTTTCAAAGGAAAGTGATTTTCTCTGAAAGGACAGCATTTAGAAAGTGAAGCAACACTCCATTCACTTCGCACAATTAATTGAAGTGTTGGAACAGACTACTTCTTTTTCAGAGAAACTCATGTGAGTCTCTGGTGAATGCTTGTAAGTAGCTTAAGGCACTTTCAAAGGAAAGTGATTTTCTCTGAAAGGATAGCATTTAGAAAGTGAAGCAACACTCCATTCACTTCCCACAGTGAATTGAAGTGTTGTAATAGAGTGTTTCTCTTTCAGAGAAATACATGTGAGCTTCTGTTGAATGCTTGTAAGTAGCTTAAGGCACTTTCAAAAGAAAGTGATTTTCTGAAAGGACAGCTTTTAGAAAGTTAAGAAACACTCCATTCACTTCGCACAGTGAATTGAAGTGTTGGAACAGACTGCTTCTCTTTCAGAGAAATGCATGTGAGTTTCTTGTGAATGCTTGTAAGTAGATTAAGGCAGTTTAAAAAGAGAGTGATTTTCTCTGAAAGGAGAGCAGTTAGAAAGTGAAGCAACACTCCATTCACTTCGCACAGTGAATTGAAGTGTTGGAACAGAATCCTTCTCTTTCAGAGAAACAGATGTGAGTTTCTTGTGAATGCTTGTAAGTAGATTAATACAGTTTCAAAGGAAAGTGATTTTCTCTGAAAGGACAGCATTTAGAACGTGAAGCAACACTCCATTCACTTTGCACATGAACTGAAGTGTTGGAACAGACTGCTTCTCTTTCAGAGAAATGCATGTGACTTTCTTCTGACTGCTTGTAAGTAGCTTAAGGAACTTTCAAAGGAAAGTGATTTTCTCTGAATGGACAGTATTTAGAAAGTGAAGCAACACTCCATTCACTTCCCACAGTGAATTGAAGTATTGAAATAGAGTGCTTCTCTTTCAGAGAAATACATGTGAGCTTCTGGTGAATGCTTGAAAGTAGCTGAAAAACTTTCAAAGGAAAGTGATTTTCT
The DNA here is from genome assembly GCF_982192425.1 of Myodes glareolus. NCBI lineage: Eukaryota > Metazoa > Chordata > Mammalia > Rodentia > Cricetidae > Myodes > Myodes glareolus. The sequence goes on from NW_028263303.1 coordinate 45,782, forward strand.
CTGAAAGGACAGCATTTAGAAAGTGAAGCAATGCTCCATTCACTTTGCACAGTGAATTGAAGTGTTGGAACAGACTGCTTCTCTTTCAGAGAAACGTATGTGTGTTTCTTGTGAATGCTTGAAAGTAGCTGAAGGCACTATCAAAGGAAAGTGATTTTCTCTGAAAGGACAGCATTTAGAAAGTGAAGCAACACTTCATTCACTTCGCACAGTGAATTGAAGTGTTGGAACAGACTGCTTCTCTTTCAGAGAAACAGATGTGAGTTTCTTGTGAATGCTTGTAAGTAGATTAAGGCAGTTTCAAAAGAGAGTGATTTTCTCGGAAAGGAGAGCATTTAGAAAGTGAAACAACACTCCATTCACTTCGCACAGTGAATTGAAGTGTTGGAAAAGACTGCGTCCCTTTCAGAGAAGCACATGTGAGTTTCTTCTGAATTCTTTTAAGTATCTTAAGGCACTTTCAAAGGAAAGTGATTTTCTCTGAAAGGACAGCATTTAGAAAGTGAAGCAACACTCCATTCACTCCGCACAGTGAGTTGAAGTGTTGGAACAGACTGCTTCTCTTTCAGAGAAACTCACGTGAGTCCCTGGTGAATGCTTATAAGTACCTTAAGGCACGTTCAAAGGAACGTGATTTTCTCTGAAAGGACAGCATTTAGAAAGTGAAGCAATGCTCCATTCACTTTGCACAGTGAATTGAAGTGTTGGAACAGACTGCTTCTATTTCAGAGAAACATATGTGTGTTTCTTGTGAATGCTTGAAAGTAGCTGAAGGCACTTTCAAAGGAAAGTGATTTTCTCTGAAAGGACAGCATTTAGAAAGTGAAGCAACACTCCATTCACTTCGCACAGTGAATTGAAGTGTTGGAACAGACTGCTTCTCTTTCAGAGAAACTCATGTGAGTCTCTGGTGAATGCTTGTAAGTTGCTTAAGGCACATTCAAAGGAAAGTGATTTTTTCAGAAAGGACAGCATTTAGAAAGTGAAGCAACACTCTATTCACTTCGCGCAATGAATTGAAGTGTTGGAACAGACTGCTTCTCTTTCAGAGAAATACATGTGAGTTTCTTCTGACTGCTTGTAAGTAGCTTAAGGCACTTTGAAAGGAAAGTGATTTTCTCTGAAAGGACAGCATTTAGAAAGTAAAGCAACACTCCATTCACTTCCCACAGTGAATTGAAGTGTTGGAACAGACTCCATGTCTTTCAGAGAAACAGATGTGAGTTTCTTGTGAAAGCTTATAACTAGATTAAGGCAGTTTCAAAAGAGAGTGATTTTCTCTGAAAGGACAGCATTTAAAAAATGAAGCAACACTCCATTCACTTCGCACAGTGAATTAAAGTGTTGGAACAGACTGCTTCTCTTTAAGAGAAACGCATGTGAGTTTCTTCTGAGTTCTTGTAAGTAGCTTAAGGCACTTTCAAAGGAAAGTGAATTTCTCTGAAAGGACAGAATTTAGAAAGTGAAGCAACACTCCATTCACTTCGCACAGTTAATTGAAGTGTTGGAACAGACTGCTTCTCTTTCAGAGAAACTCATGTGAGTCTCTGGTGAATACTTGTAAGTAGCTTAAGGCACTTTCAAAGGAAAGTGATTTTCTCTGAAAGGATAGCATTTAGAAAGTGAAGCAACACTCCATTCACTTCCCACAGTGAATTGAAGTGTTGGAATAGAGTGCTTCTCTTTCAGAGAAATACATGTGAGCTTCTGTTGAATGCTTGTAAGTAGCTAAAGGCACTTTCAAAAGAAAGTGATTTTCTGAAAGGACAGCATTTAGAAAGTTAAGAAACACTCCATTCACTTCGCACTGTGAATTGAAGTGTTGGAACAGACTGCTTCTCTTTCAGAGAAATGCATGTGAGTTTCTTGTGAATGCTTGTAAGTAGATTAAGGCAGTTTAAAAAGAGAGTGATTTTTTCTGAAAGGAGAGCAGTTAGAAAGTGAAGCAACACTCCATTCACTTCGCACAGTGAATTGAAGTGTTGGAACAGAATCCTTCTCTTTCAGAGAAACAGATGTGAGTTTCTTGTGAATGCTTGTAAGTAGATTAAGACAGTTTCAAAGGAAAGTGATTTTCTCTGAAAGGACAGCATTTAGAACGTGAAGCAACACTCCATTCACTTTGCACAGTGAATTGAAGTGTTGGAACAGACTGCTTCTCTTTCAGAGAAATGCATGTGAGTGTTTTGTGAATCCTTGAAAGTAATTTAAAGCACTTTCAAAGGAAAGTGATTTTCTATGAAAGGACAGCATTTAGAAAGTGAAGCAACACTCCATTCACTTTGCACAGTGAATTGAAATGTTGGAACAGACTCCTTCTCTTTCAGAGAAACAGTTGTGAGTTTCTTGTGAATGCTAGTAAGTAGATTAAGGCAGTTTCAAAAGAGAGTGATTTTCACGGAAAGGAGAGCATTTAGAAAGTGAAGCAACACTCCATTCACTTCGCACAGTGAATTGAAGTGTTGGAACAGACTGCTTCTCTTTCAGAGAAGCACATGTGAGTTTCTTCTGAATTCTTTTAAGTATGTTAAGGCACTTTCAAAGGAAAGTGTTTTTCTCTGAAAGGACAGCATTTAGAAAGTGAAGCAACACTCCATTCACTTCGCACAGTATATTAAAGTGTTGGAACAGACTGCTACTCTTTCAGAGAAACTCTTGTGAGTCTCTGGTGAATGCTTGTAAGAAGCTTAAGGCACTTTCAAAGGAAAGATTTTCTCTGAAACGACAGCATTTAGAAAGTAAAGCAACACTCCATTCACCTTCCACCGTGAATTGAAGTGTTGGAACAGACTCCATCTCTTTCAGAGAAACAGATGTGAGTTTCTTGTGAAAGCTTATAAGTAGATTAAGGCAGTTTCAAAAGAGAGTGATTTTCTCTGAAAGGAGAGCAGTTAGAAAGTGAAGCAACACTCCATTCGCTTCGCACAGTGAATTGAAGTATTGGAACAGACTGCTTCTCTTTAAGAGAAACGCATGTGAGTTTCTTCTGAGTTCTTGTAAGTAGCTTAAGGCACTTTCAAAGAAAGTGATTTTCTCTGAAAGGACAGCATTTAGAAAGTGAAGCAACACTCCATTCACTTTGCACAGTGAATTGAAGTGTTGGAACAGAATCCTTCTCTTTCAGAGAAACAGATATGAGTTTCTTGTGATTGCTTGTAGGTAGATTAAGACAGTTTCAAAGGAAAGTGATTTTCTCTGAAAGGACAGCATTTAGAACGTGAAGCAACACTCCATTCACTTCGCACAGTGAATTGAAGTGTTGGAACAGACTGCTTCCCTTTCAGAGAAGCGCATGTGAGTTTCTTCTGAATTCTTTTAAGTATCTTAAGGCACTTTCAAAGGAAAGTGATTTTCTCTGAAAGGACAGCTTTTAGAAAGTGAAGCAACACTCTATTCACTTCGCACAATGAATTGAAGTGTTGGAACAGACTGCTTCTCTTTCAGGGAAATGCATGTGAGTTTCTTGTGAATGCTTGTAAGTAGCTTAAGGCACTTTCAAAGGAAAGTGATTTTCTCTGAAAGGACAGCATTTAGAAAGTGAAGCAACACTCTATTCACTTCGCACAATGAATTGAAGTGTTGGAACAGACTGCTTCTCTTTCAGAGAAATGCATGTGAGTTTTTTGTGAATGCTTGAAAGTAGCTTAAGGCACTTTGAAAGGAAATTGATTTTCTCTGAAAGGACAGCATTTAGAAAGTAAAGCAACACGCCATTCACCTTCCACCGTGAATTGAACTGTTGGAACAGACTCCTTCTCTTTCAGAGAAACAGATGTGTGCTTCTTCTGAAAGCTTATAAGCAGATTAAGGCAGTTTAAAAAGAGAGTGATTTTCTCTGAAAGGAGAGCATTTAGAAAGTGAAGCAACACTCCATTCACTTCACACAGTGAATTGAAGTGTTGGAACAGACTGCTTCTCTTTAAGGGAAGCGCATGTGTGTTTCTTCTGAATTCTTGTAAGTAGCTTCAGGCACTTTCAAAGGAAAGTGATTTTCTCTGAAAGGAGAGCATTTAGAAAGTGAAGCAACACTCCATTCATTTCGCACAGTTAATTGAAGTGTTGGAACAGACTGCTTCTCTTTCAGAGAAACTCATGTGAGTCCCTGGTGAATGCTTGTAAGTACCTTAAGGCACTTTTAAGGGAAAGTGATTTTCTCTGAAAGGACAGCATTTAGAAAGTGAAGCAACACTCCATTCACTTCGCACAGTGAATTGAAGTGTTGGAACAGACTGCTTCTCTTTCAGAGAAACTCATGTGAGTCTCTGGTGAATGCTTGTAAGTAGCTTAAGGCACTTTCAAAGGAAAGTGATTTTCTCTGAAAGGATAGCATTTAGAAAGTGAAGCAACACTCCATTCACTTCCCACAGTGAATTGAAGTGTTGGAATAGTGTGCTTCTCTTTCAGAGAAATACATGTGAGCTTCTGTTGAATGCTTGTAAGTATCTTAAGGCACTTTCAAAAGAAAGTGATTTTCTGAAAGGACAGCTTTTAGAAAGTTAACAAACACTCCATTCACTTCGCACAGTGAATTGAAGTGTTGGAACAGACTGCTTCTCTTTCAGAGAAATGCATGTGAGTTTCTTGTGAATGCTTGTAAGTAGATTAAGACAGTTTCAAAGGAAAGTGATTTTCTCTGAAAGGACAGCATTTAGAACGTGAAGCAACACTCCATTCACTTCGCACAGTGAATTGAAGTGTTGGAACAGAATCCTTCTCTTTCAGAGAAACAGATGTGAGTTTCTTGTGAATGCTTGTAAGTAGATTAAGACAGTTTCAAAGGAAAGTGATTTTCTCTGAAAGGACAGCATTTAGAACGTGAAGCAACACTCCATTCACTTTGCACATGAACTGAAGTGTTGGAACAGACTGCTTCTCTTTCAGAGAAATTCATGTGAGTGTTTTGTGAATGCTTGAAAGTAATTTAAAGCACTTTCAAAGGAATGTGATTTTCTCTGAAAGGACAGCATTTAGAAAGTGAAGCAACACTCCATTCACTTCGCACAGTGAATTGAAGTGTTGGAACAGACTCCTTCTCTTTCAGAGAAACAGTTGTCAGTTTCTTGTGAATGCTTGTAAGTAGATTAAGGCAGTTTCAAAAGAGAGTGATTTTCACGGAAAGAAGAGCATTTAGAAAGTGAAGCAACACTCCATTCACTTCGCACAGTGAATTGAAGTGTTGGAACAGACTGGTTCTCTTTCAGAGAAACAGATGTGAGTTTTTTGTGAATGTTTGAAAGTAATTTAAAGCACTTTAAAAGGAAAGTGATTTTCTCTGGAAGGACAGCATTTATAAAGTGAAGCAACACTGCATTCACTTCGCACAGTGAATTGAAGTGTTGGAACAAACTCCTTCCCTTTCAGTGAAACAGATGTGAGTTTCTTGTGAATGCTTGTAAGTATATTAAGGCAGTTTCAAAAGAGAGTGATTTTCTCGGAAAGGAGAGCATTTAGAAAGTGAAACAACACTCCATTCACTTCGCACAGTGAATTGAAATGTTGGAACAGACTGCGTCCCTTTCAGAGAAGCACATGTGAGTTTCTTCTGAATTCTTTTAAGTATCTTAAGGCACTTTCAAAGGAAAGTGATTTACTCTGAAAGGACAGCATTTAGAAAGTGAAGCAACACTCCATTCACTCCGCACAGTGAGTTGAAGTGTTGGAACAGACTGCTTCTCTTTCAGAGAAACTCATGTGAGTCCCTGGTGAATGCTTGTAAGTACCTTTAGGCACTTTCAAAGGAAAGTGATTTTCTCTGAAAGGACAGCATTTAGAAAGTGAAGCAATGCTCCATTCACTTTGCACAGTGAATTGAAGTGTTGGAACAGACTGCTTCTCTTTCAGAGAAACGTATGTGTGTTTCTTGTGAATGCTTGAAAGTAGCTGAAGGCACTTTCAAAGGAAAGTGATTTTCTCTGAAAGGACAGCATTTAGAAAGTGAAGCAACACTCCATTCACTTCGCACAGTGAATTGAAGTGTTGGAACAGACTGCTTCTCTTTCAGAGAAACTCATGTGAGTCTCTGGTGAATGCTTGTAAGTTGCTTAAGGCACATTCAAAGGAAAGTGATTTTTTCAGAAAGGACAGCATTTAGAAAGTGAAGCAACACTCTATTCACTTCGCGCAATGAATTGAAGTGTTGGAACAGACTGCTTCTCTTTCAGAGAAATACATGTGAGTTTCTTCTGACTGCTTGTAAGTAGCTTAAGGCACTTTGAAAGGAAAGTGATTTTCTCTGAAAGGACAGCATTTAGAAAGTAAAGCAACACTCCATTCACTTCCCACAGTGAATTGAAGTGTTGGAACAGACTCCATCTCTTTCAGAGAAACAGATGTGAGTTTCTTGTGAAAGCTTATAACTAGATTAAGGCAGTTTCAAAAGAGAGTGATTTTCTCTGAAAGGACAGCATTTAAAAAGTGAAGCAACACTCCATTCACTTCGCACAGTGAATTAAAGTGTTGGAACAGACTGCTTCTCTTTAAGAGAAACGCATGTGAGTTTCTTCTGAGTTCTTGTAAGTAGCTTAAGGCACTTTCAAAGGAAAGTGATTTTCTCTGAAAGGACAGCATTTAGAAAGTGAAGCCACACTCCTTTCACTTCGCACAGTTAATTGAAGTGTTGGAACAGACTGCTTCTCTTTCAGAGAAACTCATGTGAGTCTCTGGTGAATGCTTGTAAGTAGCTTAAGGCACTTTCAAAGGAAAGTGATTTTCTCTGAAAGGATAGCATTTAGAAAGTGAAGCAACACTCCATTCACTTCCCACAGTGAATTGAAGTGTTGGAATAGAGTGCTTCTCTTTCAGAGAAATACATGTGAGCTTCTGTTGAATGCTTGTAAGTAGCTTAAGGCACTTTCAAAAGAAAGTGATTTTCTGAAAGGACAGCATTTAGAAAGTTAAGAAACACTCCATTCACTTCGCACTGTGAATTGAAGTGTTGGAACAGACTGCTTCTCTTTCAGAGAAATGCATGTGAGTTTCTTGTGAATGCTTGTAAGTAGATTAAGGCAGTTTAAAAAGAGAGTGATTTTTTCTGAAAGGAGAGCAGTTAGAAAGTGAAGCAACACTCCATTCACTTCGCACAGTGAATTGAAGTGTTGGAACAGAATCCTTCTCTTTCAGAGAAACAGATGTGAGTTTCTTGTGAATGCTTGTAAGTAGATTAAGACAGTTTCAAAGGAAAGTGATTTTCTCTGAAAGGACAGCATTTAGAACGTGAAGCAACACTCCATTCACTTTGCACAGTGAATTGAAGTGTTGGAACAGACTGCTTCTCATTCAGAGAATGCATGTGAGTGTTTTGTGAATCCTTGAAAGTAATTTAAAGCACTTTCAAAGGAAAGTGATTTTCTCTGAAAGGACAGCATTTAGAAAGTGAAGCAACACTCCATTCACTTTGCACAATGAATTGAAATGTTGGAACAGACTCCTTCTCTTTCAGAGAAACAGTTGTGAGTTTCTTGTGAATGCTAGTAAGTAGATTAAGGCAGTTTCAAAAGAGAGTGATTTTCACGGAAAGGAGAGCATTTAGAAAGTGAAGCAACACTCCATTCACTTCGCACAGTGAATTGAAGTGTTGGAACAGACTGCTTCTCTTTCAGAGAAGCACATGTGAGTTTCTTCTGAATTCTTTTAAGTATGTTAAGGCACTTTCAAAGGAAAGTGATTTTCTCTGAAAGGACAGCATTTAGAAAGTGAAGCAACACTCCATTCACTTCGCACAGTATATTAAAGTGTTGGAACAGACTGCTTCTTTTCAGAGAAACTCTTGTGAGTCTCTGGTGAATGCTTGTAAGAAGCTTAAGGCACTTTCAAAGGAAAGATTTTCTCTGAAACGACAGCATTTAGAAAGTAAAGCAACACTCCATTCACCTTCCACCGTAAATTGAAGTGTTGGAACAGACTCCATCTCTTTCAGAGAAACAGATGTGAGTTTCTTGTGAAAGCTTATAAGTAGATTAAGGCAGTTTCAAAAGAGAGTGATTTTCTCTGAAAGGAGAGCAGTTATAAAGTGAAGCAACACTCCATTCACTTCGCACAGTGAATTGAAGGGTTGGAACAGACTGCTTCTCTTTAAGAGAACCGCATGTGAGTTTCTTCTGAATTCTTGTAAGTAGTTTAAGGCACTTTCAAAGGAAAATGATTTTCTCTGAAAGGACAGCATTTAGAAAGTGAAGCATCACTCCATTCACTTCGCACAGTGAATTGAAGTGTTGGAACAGACTGCTTCTCTTTCAGAAAAACTCATGTGAGTCACTGTTGAATACTTGTAGGTAGCTTAAGGCACTTTCAATGGAAAGTGATTTTCTCTGAAAGGATAGCATTTAGGAAGTGAAGGAACATTCCATTCACTTCGCACAGTGAATTGAAGTGTTGGAGCACACTGCTTCTATTTCAGAGAAACTCATGTGAGTCTCTGGTGAATGCTTGTAAGTAGCTTAAGGCACTTACAAAAGAAAGTGATTTTCTCAGAAAGGACAGCATTTAGAAAGTGAAGCAACACTCTATTCACTTCGCACAATGAATTGAAGTGTTGGAACATACTACTTCTCTTTCAGAAAAATGCATGTGACTTTCTTCTGACTGCTTGTAAGTAGCTTAAGGCACTTTCAAAGGAAAGTGATTTTCTCTGAAAGGACAGCATTTAGAAAGTGAGGCAACACTCCATTCACTTTGCACAGTGAATTGAAGTGTTGGAACAGACTGCTTCTCTTTCAGAGAAACGTATGTGTGTTTCTTGTGAATGCTTGAAAGTAGCTGAAGGCACTTTCAAAGGAAAGTGATTTTCTCTGAAAGGACAGCATTTAGAAAGTGAAGCAACACTCCATTCACTTCGCACAGTGAATTGAAGTGTTGGAACAGACTGCTTCTCTTTCAGAGAAACTCATGTGAGTCTCTGGTGAATGCTTGTAAGTTGCTTAAGGCACATTCAAAGGAAAGTGATTTTTTCAGAAAGGACAGCATTTAGAAAGTGAAGCAACACTCTATTCACTTCGCGCAATGAATTGAAGTGTTGGAACAGACTGCTTCTCTTTCAGAGAAATACATGTGAGTTTCTTCTGACTGCTTGTAAGTAGCTTAAGGCACTTTGAAAGGAAAGTGATTTTCTCTGAAAGGACAGCATTTAGAAAGTAAAGCAACACTCCATTCACTTCCCACAGTGAATTGAAGTGTTGGAACAGACTCCATCTCTTTCAGAGAAACAGATGTGAGTTTCTTGTGAAAGCTTATAACTAGATTAAGGCAGTTTCAAAAGAGAGTGATTTTCTCTGAAAGGACAGCATTTAAAAAGTGAAGCAACACTCCATTCACTTCGCATTGTGAATTAAAGTGTTGGAACAGACTGCTTCTCTTTAAGAGAAACGGATGTGAGTTTCTTCTGAGTTCTTGTAAGTAGCTTAAGGCACTTTCAAAGGAAAGTGATTTTCTCTGAAAGGACAGCATTTAGAAAGTGAAGCAACACTCCTTTCACTTCGCACAGTTAATTGAAGTGTTGGAACAGACTGCTTCTCTTTCAGAGAAACTCATGTGAGTCTCTGGTGAATGCTTGTAAGTAGCTTAAGGCACTTTCAAAGGAAAGTGATTTTCTCTGAAAGGATAGCATTTAGAAAGTGAAGCAACACTCCATTCACTTCCCACAGTGAATTGAAGTGTTGGAATAGAGTGCTTCTCTTTCAGAGAAATACATGTGAGCTTCTGTTGAATGCTTGTAAGTAGCTTAAGGCACTTTCAAAAGAAAGTGATTTTCTGGAAGGACAGCATTTAGAAAGTTAAGAAACACTCCATTCACTTCGCACTGTGAATTGAAGTGTTGGAACAGACTGCTTCTCTTTCAGAGAAATGCATGTGAGTTTCTTGTGAATGCTTGTAAGTAACTTAAGGCAGTTTAAAAAGAGAATGATTTTTTCTGAAAGGAGAGCAGTTAGAAAGTGAAGCAACACTCCATTCACTTCGCACAGTGAATTGAAGTGTTGGAACAGAATCCTTCTCTTTCAGAGAAACAGATGTGAGTTTCTTGTGAATGCTTGTAAGTAGATTAAGACAGTTTCAAAGGAATGTGATTTTCTCTGAAAGGACAGCATTTAGAACGTGAAGCAACACTCCATTCACTTTGCACAGTGAATTGAAGTGTTGGAACAGACTGCTTCTCATTCAGAGAATGCATGTGAGTGTTTTGTGAATCCTTGAATGTAATTTAAAGCACTTTCAAAGGAAAGTGATTTTCTCTGAAAGGACAGCATTTAGAAAGTGAAGCAACACTCCATTCACTTTGCACAGTGAATTGAAATGTTGGAACAGACTCCTTCTCTTTCAGAGAAACACTTGTGAGTTTATTGTGAATGCTAGTAAGTAGATTAAGGCAGTTTCAAAAGAGAGTGATTTTCACGGAAAGGAGAGCATTTAGAAAGTGAAGCAACACTCCATTCACTTCGCACAGTGAATTGAAGTGTTGGAACAGACTGCTTCTCTTTCAGAGAAACTCATGTGAGTCTCTGGTGAATGCTTGTAAGTTGCTTAAGGCACATTCAAAGGAAAGTGATTTTTTCAGAAAGGACAGCATTTAGAAAGTGAAGCAACACTCTATTCACTTCGCGCAATGAATTGAAGTGTTGGAACAGACTGCTTCTCTTTCAGAGAAATACATGTGAGTTTCTTCTGACTGCTTGTAAGTAGCTTAAGGCACTTTGAAAGGAAAGTGATTTTCTCTGAAAGGACAGCATTTAGAAAGTAAAGCAACACTCCATTCACTTCCCACAGTGAATTGAAGTGTTGGAACAGACTCCATCTCTTTCAGAGAAACAGATGTGAGTTTCTTGTGAAAGCTTATAACTAGATTAAGGCAGTTTCAAAAGAGAGTGATTTTCTCTGAAAGGACAGCATTTAAAAAGTGAAGCAACACTCCATTCACTTCGCACTGTGAATTAAAGTGTTGGAACAGACTGCTTCTCTTTAAGAGAAACGGATGTGAGTTTCTTCTGAGTTCTTGTAAGTAGCTTAAGGCACTTTCAAAGGAAAGTGATTTTCTCTGAAAGGACAGCATTTAGAAAGTGAAGCAACACTCCTTTCACTTCGCACAGTTAATTGAAGTGTTGGAACAGACTGCTTCTCTTTCAGAGAAACTCATGTGAGTCTCTGGTGAATGCTTGTAAGTAGCTTAAGGCACTTTCAAAGGAAAGTGATTTTCTCTGAAAGGATAGCATTTAGAAAGTGAAGCAACACTCCATTCACTTCCCACAGTGAAATGAAGTGTTGGAATAGAGTGCTTCTCTTTCAGAGAAATACATGTGAGCTTCTGTTGAATGCTTGTAAGTAGCTTAAGGCACTTTCAAAAGAAAGTGATTTTCTGAAAGGACAGCATTTAGAAAGTTAAGAAACACTCCATTCACTTCCCACAGTGAATTGAAGTGTTGGAACAGACTGCTTCTCTTTCAGAGAAATGCATGTGAGTTTCTGGTGAATGCTTGTAAGTAACTTAAGGCAGTTTAAAAAGAGAGTGATTTTTTCTGAAAGGAGAGCAGTTAGAAAGTGAAGCAACACTCCATTCACTTCGCACAGTGAATTGAAGTGTTGGAACAGAATCCTTCTCTTTCAGAGAAACAGATGTGAGTTTCTTGTGAATGCTTGTAAGTAGATTAAGACAGTTTCAAAGGAAAGTGATTTTCTCTGAAAGGACAGCATTTAGAACGTGAAGCAACACTCCATTCACTTTGCACAGTGAATTGAAGTGTTGGAACAGACTGCTTCTCATTCAGAGAATGCATGTGAGTGTTTTGTGAATCCTTGAATGTAATTTAAAGCACTTTCAAAGGAAAGTGATTTTCTCTGAAAGGACAGCATTTAGAAAGTGAAGCAACACTCCATTCACTTTGCACAGTGAATTGAAATGTTGGAACAGACTCCTTCTCTTTCAGAGAAACAGTTGTGAGTTTATTGTGAATGCTAGTAAGTAGATTAAGGCAGTTTCAAAAGAGAGTGATTTTCACGGAAAGGAGAGCATTTAGAAAGTGAAGCAACACTCCATTCACTTCGCACAGTGAATTGAAGTGTTGGAACAGACTGCTTCTCTTTCAGAGAAGCACATGTGAGTTTCTTCTGAATTCTTTTAAGTATGTTAAGGCACTTTCAAAGGAAAGTGATTTTCTCTGAAAGGACAGCATTTAGAAAGTGAAGCAACACTCCATTCACTTCGCACAGTATATTAAAGTGTTGGAACAGACTGCTTCTTTTCAGAGAAACTCTTGTGAGTCTCTGGTGAATGCTTGTAAGAAGCTTAAGGCACTTTCAAAGGAAAGATTTTCTCTGAAACGACAGCATTTAGAAAGTAAAGCAACACTCCATTCACCTTCCACCGTAAATTGAAGTGTTGGAACAGACTCCATCTCTTTCAGAGAAACAGATGTGAGTTTCTTGTGAAAGCTTATAAGTAGATTAAGGCAGTTTCAAAAGAGAGTGATTTTCACTGAAAGTAGAGCAGTTATAAAGTGAAGCAACACTCCATTCACTTCGCACAGTGAATTGAAGTGTTGGAACAGACTGCTTCTCTTTAAGAGAACCGCATGTGAGTTTCTTCTGAATTCTTGTAAGTATCTTAAGGCACTTTCAAAGGAAAATGATTTTCTCTGAAAGGACAGCATTTAGAAAGTGAAGCATCACTCCATTCACTTCGCACAGTGAATTGAAGTGTTGGAACAGACTGCTTCCCTTTCAGAAAAACTCATGTGAGTCACTGTTGAATGCTTGAAAGTAGCTCAAGGCACTTTCAAAGGAAAGTGATTTTCTCTGAAAGGACAGCATTTAGAAAATGAAGCAACACTCCATTCACTTCGCACAGTGAATTTAAGTGTTGGAACAGATTGCTTCTCTTTCAGAGAAACTCACGTGAGTTTCTGTTGAATACTTGTAGGTAGCTTAAGGCACTTTCAATGGAAAGTGATTTTCTCTGAAAGGATAGAATTTAGGAAGTGAAGGAACATTCCATTCACTTCGCACAGTGAATTGAAGTGTTGGAGCAGACTGCTTCTATTTCAGAGAAACTCATGTGAGTCTCTGGTGAATGCTTGTAAGTAGCTTAAGGTACTTTCAAAGGAAAGTGATTTTCTCAGAAAGGACAGCATTTAGAAAGTGAAGCAACACTCTATTCACTTCGCACAATGAATTGAAGTGTTGGAACAGACTACTTCTCTTTCAGAAAAATGCATGTGACTTTCTTCTGACTGCTTGTAAGTAGCTTAAGGCACTTTCAAAGGAAAGTGATTTTCTCTGAAAGGACAGCATTTAGAAAGTAAAGCAACTCTCCATTCACCTTTCACCGTGAATTGAAGTGTTGGAACAGACTCCATCTCTTTCAGAGAAACAGATGTGTGTTTCTTTTGAAAGCTTATAAGTAGATTAAGGCAGTTTCAAAAGAGAGTGATTTTCTCTGAAAGGAGAGCACTTCGAAAGTGAAGCAACACTCCATTCACTTCGCACAGTGAATTGAAGTGTTGGAACAGACTGCTTCTCTTTCAGAGAAACTCATGTGAGTCTCTGGTGAATGCTTGTAAGTACCTTAAGGCACTTTCAAATGAAAGTGATTTTCTCTGAAAGGACAGCATTTAGAAAGTGAAGCAACACTCCATTCACTTCGCACACTTAATTGAAGTGTTGGAACAGACTGCTTCTCTTTCAGAGAAACTCATGTGAGTCTCTGGTGAATGCTTGTAAGTAGCTTAAGGCACTTTCAAAGGAAAGTGATTTTCTCTGAAAGGATAGCATTTAGAAAGTGAAGCAACACTCCATTCACTTCCCACAGTGAATTGAAGTGTTGGAATAGAGTGCTTCTCTTTCAGAGAAATACATGTGAGCTTCTGTTGAATGCTTGTAAGTAGCTTAAGGCACTTTCAAAAGAAAGTGATTTTCTGAAAGGACAGCATTTAGAAAGTTAAGAAACACTCCATTCACTTCGGACTGTGAATTGAAGTGTTGGAACAGACTGCTTCTCTTTCAGAGAAATGCATGTGAGTTTCTTGTGAATGCTTGTAAGTAGATTAAGGCAGTTTAAAAAGAGAGTGATTTTTTCTGAAAGGAGAGCAGTTAGAAAGTGAAGCAACACTCCATTCACTTCGCACAGTGAATTGAAGTATTGTTACAGAATCCTTCTCTTTCAGAGAAACAGATGTGAGTTTCTTGTGAATGCTTGTAAGTAGATTAAGACAGTTTCAAAGGAAAGTGATTTTCTCTGAAAGGACAGTATTTAGAACGTGAAGCAACACTCCATTCACTTTGCACAGTGAATTGAAGTGTTGGAACAGACTGCTTCTCATTCAGAGAATGCATGTGAGTGTTTTGTGAATCCTTGAAAGTAATTTAAAGCACTTTCAAAGGAAAGTGATTTTCTCTGAAAGGACAGCATTTAGAAAGTGAAGCAACACTCCATTCACTTTGCACAGTGAATTGAAATGTTGGAACAGACTCCTTCTCTTTCAGAGAAACAGTTGTGAGTTTCTTGTGAATGCTAGTAAGTAGATTAAGGCAGTTTCAAAAGAGAGTGATTTTCACTGAAAGGAGAGCATTTAGAAAGTGAAGCAACACTCCATTCACTTCGCACAGTGAATTGAAGTGTTGGAACAGACTGCTTCTCTTTCAGAGAAGCACATGTGAGTTTCTTCTGAATTCTTTTAAGTATGTTAAGGCACTTTCAAAGTAAAGTGATTTTCTCTGAAAGGACAGCATTTAGAAAGTGAAGCAACACTCCATTCACTTCGCACAGTATATTAAAGTGTTGGAACAGACTGCTTCTTTTCAAAGAAACTCTTGTGAGTCTCTGGTGAATGCTTGTAAGAAGCTTAAGGCACTTTCAAAGGAAAGATTTTCTCTGAAACGACAGCATTTAGAAAGTAAAGCAACACTCCATTCACCTTCCACCGTGAATTGAAGTGTTGGAACAGACTCCATCTCTTTCAGAGAAACAGATGTGAGTTTCTTGTGAAAGCTTATAAGTAGATTAAGGCAGTTTCAAAAGAGAGTGATTTTCTCTGAAAGGATAGAATTTAGGAAGTGAAGGAACATTCCATTCACTTCGCACAGTGAATTGAAGTGTTGGAACAGACTGCTTCTCTTTAAGAGAACCGCATGTGAGTTTCTTCTGAATTCTTGTAAGTATCTTAAGGCACTTTCAAAGGAAAATGATTTTCTCTGAAAGGACAGCATTTAGAAAGTGAAGCATCACTCCATTCACTTCGCACAGTGAATTGAAGTGTTGGAACAGACTGCTTCTCTTTCAGAAAAACTCATGTGAGTCACTGTTGAATGCTTGAAAGTAGCTCAAGGCACTTTCAAAGGAAAGTGATTTTCTCTGAAAGGACAGCATTTAGAAAATGAAGCAACACTCCATTCACTTCGCACAGTGAATTTAAGTGTTGGAACAGATTGCTTCTCTTTCAGAGAAACTCACGTGAGTTTCTGTTGAATACTTGTAGGTAGCTTAAGGCACTTTCAATGGAAAGTGATTTTCTCTGAAAGGATAGCATTTAGGAAGTGAAGGAACATTCCATTCACTTCGCACAGTGAATTGACGTGTTGGAGCAGACTGCTTCTATTTCAGAGAAACTCATGTGAGTCTCTGGTGAATGCTTGTAAGTAGCTTAAGGCACTTTCAAAGGAAAGTGATTTTCTCAGAAAGGACAGCATTTAGAAAGTGAAGCAACACTCTATTCACTTCGCACAATGAATTGAAGTGTTGGAACAGACTACTTATCTTTCAGAAAAATGCATGTGACTTTCTTCTGACTGCTTGTAAGTAGCTTAAGGCACTTTCAAAGGAAAGTGATTTTCTCTGAAAGGACAGCATTTAGAAAGTAAAGCAACTCTCCATTCACCTTTCACCGTGAATTGAAGTGTTGGAACAGACTCCATCTCTTTCAGAGAAACAGATGTGAGTTTCTTGTGAAAGCTTATAAGTAGATTAAGGCAGTTTCAAAAGAGAGTGATTTTCTCTGAAAGGAGAGCACTTCGAAAGTGAAGCAACACTCCATTCACTTCGCACAGTGAATTGAAGTGTTGGAACAGACTGCTTCTCTTTCAGAGAAACTCATGTGAGTCTCTGGTGAATGCTTGTAAGTACCTTAAGGCACTTTCAAAGGAAAGTGATTTTCTCTGAAAGGACAGCATTTAGAAAGTGAAGCAACGCTCCATTCACTTTGCACAGTGAATTGAAGTGTTGGAACAGACTGCTTCTCTTTCAGAGAAACACGAGAGATTCTGTTGAATGCTTGTAAGTAGCTTAAAGCACCTTCAAAGGAAAGTGATTTTCTCTGAAAGGACAGCATTTAGAAAGTGAAGCAACGCTCCACTCACTTTGCACAGTGAATTGAAGTGTTGGAACAGACTGCTTCTGTTTCAGAGAAACTCACGTGAGTTTCTGTTGAATGCTTGTAGGTAGCTTAAGGCACTTTCAATGGAAAGTGATTTTCTCTGAAAGGATCGCATTTAGGAAGTGAAGGAACACTCCATTCACTTCGCACAGTGAATTGAAGTGTTGGAACAGAATGCTTCTATTTCAGAGAAACTCATGTGAGTCTCTGGTGAATGCTTGTAAGTAGCTTAAGGTACTTTCAAAGGAAAGTGATTTTCTCAGAAAGGACTGAATTTAGAAAGTGAAGCAACACTCTATTCACTTCGCACAATGAATTGAAGTGTTGGAACAGACTGCTTCTCTTTCAGAGAAATGCATGTGATTTTCTTCTGACTGCTTGTAAGTAGCTTAAGGCACTTTCAAAGGAAAGTGATTTTCTCTGAATGGACAGTATTTAGAAAGTGAAGCAACACTCCATTCACTTCCCACAGTGAATTGAAGTGTTGGAACAGACTGCTTCTTTTTCAGAGAAACTCATGTGAGCTTCTGTTGAATGCTTGTAAGTATCTTAAGGCACTTTCAAAAGAAAGTGATTTTCTGAAATGACAGCATTTAGAAAGTTAAGAAACACTCCATTCACTTCGCACAGTGAATTGAAGTGTTGTAACAGACTGGTTCTCTTTCAGAGAAATGCATGTGAGTTTCTTGTGAATGCTTGTAAGTAGATTAAGGCAGTTTAAAAAGAGAGTGATTTTCTCTGAAAGGACAGCAGTTAGAAAGTGAAGCAACACTCCATTCACTTCGCACAGTGAATTGAAGTGTTGCAACAGAATCCTTCTCTTTCAGAGAAACAGATGTGAGTTTCTTGTGAATGCTTGTAAGTAGATTAAGACAGTTTCAAAGGAAAGTGATTTTCTCTGAATGGACCGCATTTCGAACGTGAAGCAACACTCCATTCATTTCGCACAGTGAATTGAAGTGTTGGAACAGACTGCTTCTCTTTCAGAGAAACGCATGTGAGTTTTTTGTGAATGCTTGAAAGTAATTTAAAGCACTTTCAAAGTAAAGTGATTTTCTCTGAAAGGACAGCATTTAGAAAGTGAAGCAACACTCCATTCACTTCGCACAGTGAATTGAAGTGTTTGAACAGACTGCTTCTCTTTCAGAGAAACGCATGTGAGTTTTTTGTGAATGCTTGAAAGTAATTTAAAGCACTTTCAAAGTAAAGTGATTTTCTCTGAAAGGACAGCATTTAGAATATGAAGCAACACTCCATTCACTTCACACAGTATATTAAAGTGTTGGAACAGACTGCTTCTCTTTCAGAGAAACTCTTGTGAGTCTCTGGTGAATGCTTGTAAGAAGCTTAAGGCACTTTCAAAGGAAAGATTTTCTCTGAAACGACAGCATTTATAAAGTGAAGCAACACTCTATTCACTTCGCACAATGAATTGAAGTGTTGGAACAGACTGCTTCTCTTTCAGGAAAATGCATGTGAGTCTCTGGTGAATGCTTGAAAGTAGCTTAAGGCACTTTCAAAGGAAAGTGATTTTTTCTGAAAGGACAGCATTTAGAAAGTGAAGCAACACTCCATTCACTTCGCACAGTGAATTGAAGTGTTGGAACAGACTGCTTCTCTTTCAGAGAAACTCATGTGAGTCTCTGGTGAATGTTTGTAAGTAGCTTAAGGCACTTCCAAAGAAAGTGATTTTCTCTGAAAGGACAGCATTTAGAAAGTGAAGCAACACTCTATTCACTTCGCACAATGAATTGAAGTGTTGGAACAGACTACTTCTCTTTCAGAGAAATGCATGTGACTTTCTTCTGACTGCTTGTAAGTAGCTTAAGGCACTTTCAAAGGAAAGTGATTTTCTCTGAAAGGACAGCATTTAGAAAGTAAAGCAACTCTCCATTCACCTTTCACCGTGAATTGAAGTGTTGGAACAGACTCCATCTCTTTCATAGAAACAGATGTGAGTTTCTTGTGAAAGCTTATAAGTAGATTAAGGCAGTTTCAAAAGAGAGTGATTTTCTCTGAAATGAGTGCAGTTCGAAAGTGAAGCAACACTCCATTCACTTCGCACAGTGAATTGAAGTGTTGGAACAGACTGCTTCTCTTTCAGAGAAACTCATGTGAGTCTCTGGTGAATGTTTGTAAGTAGCTTAAGGCACTTCCAAAGAAAGTGATTTTCTCTGAAAGGACAGCATTTAGAAAGTGAAGCAACACTCTATTCACTTCGCACAATGAATTGAAGTGTTGGAACAGACTGCTTCTTTTTCAGAGAAATGCATGTGAGTTTTTTGTGAATGCTTGTAAGTAGCTTAAGGCACTTTGATAGGAAAGTGATTTTCTCTGAAAGGACAGCATTTGGAAAGTAAAGCAACACTCCATTCACCTTCACCGTGAATTGAAGTGTTGGAACCGACTCCATCTCTTTCAGAGAAACAGATGTGAGTTTCTTGTGAAAGCTTATAAGTTGATTAAGGCAGTTTCAAAAGAGAGTGATTTTCTCTGAAATGAGAGCAGTTCGAAAGTGAAGCAACACTCCATTCACTTCGCACAGTGAATTGAAGTGTTGGAACAGACTGCTTCTCTTTCAGAGAAACTCATGTGAGTCTCTGGTGAATGCTTGTAAGTACCTTAAGGCACTTTCAAAGGAAAGTGATTTTCTCTGAAAGGACAGCATTTAGAAAATGAAGCAACGCTCCATTCACTTTGCACAGTGAATTGAAGTGTTGGAACAGACTGCTTGTCTTTCAGAGAAACACGTGAGATTCTGTTGAATGCTTGTAATTAGCTTAAGGCACTTTCAAAGGAAAGTGATTTTCTCTGAAAGGACAGCATTTAGAAATTGAAGCAACGCTCCATTCACTTTGCACAGTGAATTGAAGTGTTGGAACAGACTGCTTCTCTTTCAGAGAAACTCACGTGAGTTTCTGTTGAATGCTTGTAGGTAGCTTAAGGCACTTTCAAAGGAAAGATTTTCTCTGAAACGACAGCATTTAGAAAGTGAAGCAACACTCTATTCACTTCACACAATGAATTGAAGTGTTGAAACAGACTGCTTCTCTTTCAGGGAAATGCATGTGAGTTTCTTCTGACTGCTTGTAAGTAGCTTAAGGCACTTTCAAAGGAAAGTGATTTTTTCTGAAAGGACAGCATTTAGAAAGTGAAGCAACACTCCATTCACTTCGCACAGTGAATTGAAGTGTTGGAACAGACTGCTTCTCTTTCAGAGAAACTCATGTGAGTCTCTGGTGAATGTTTGTAAGTGGCTTAAGGCACTTCCAAAGAATGTGATTTTCTCTGAAAGGACAGCATTTAGAAAGTGAAGCAACACTCTATTCACTTCGCACAATGAATTGAAGTGTTGGAACAGACTGCTTCTCTTTCAGAGAAATGCATGTGAGTTTTTTGTGAATGCTTGTAAGTATCTTAAGGCACTTTCAAAGGAAAGTGATTTACTCTGAAAGGACAGCATTTAGAAAGTGAAGCAACACTCCATTCACTCCGCACAGTGAGTTGAAGTGTTGGAACAGACTGCTTCTCTTTCAGAGAAACTCATGTGAGTCCCTGGTGAATGCTTGTAAGTACCTTTAGGCACTTTCAAAGGAAAGTGATTTTCTCTGAAAGGACAGCATTTAGAAAGTGAAGCAATGCTCCATTCACTTTGCACAGTGAATTGAAGTGTTGGAACAGACTGCTTCTCTTTCAGAGAAACGTATGTGTGTTTCTTGTGAATGCTTGAAAGTAGCTGAAGGCACTTTCAAAGGAAAGTGATTTTCTCTGAAAGGACAGCATTTAGAAAGTGAAGCAACACTCCATTCACTTCGCACAGTGAATTGAAGTGTTGGAACAGACTGCTTCTCTTTCAGAGAAACTCATGTGAGTCTCTGGTGAATGCTTGTAAGTTGCTTAAGGCACATTCAAAGGAAAGTGATTTTTTCAGAAAGGACAGCATTTAGAAAGTGAAGCAACACTCTATTCACTTCGCGCAATGAATTGAAGTGTTGGAACAGACTGCTTCTCTTTCAGAGAAATACATGTGAGTTTCTTCTGACTGCTTGTAAGTAGCTTAAGGCACTTTGAAAGGAAAGTGATTTTCTCTGAAAGGACAGCATTTAGAAAGTAAAGCAACACTCCATTCACTTCCCACAGTGAATTGAAGTGTTGGAACAGACTCCATCTCTTTCAGAGAAACAGATGTGAGTTTCTTGTGAAAGCTTATAACTAGATTAAGGCAGTTTCAAAAGAGAGTGATTTTCTCTGAAAGGACAGCATTTAAAAAGTGAAGCAACACTCCATTCACTTCGCACAGTGAATTAAAGTGTTGGAACAGACTGCTTCTCTTTAAGAGAAACGCATGTGAGTTTCTTCTGAGTTCTTGTAAGTAGCTTAAGGCACTTTCAAAGGAAAGTGATTTTCTCTGAAAGGACAGCATTTAGAAAGTGAAGCCACACTCCTTTCACTTCGCACAGTTAATTGAAGTGTTGGAACAGACTGCTTCTCTTTCAGAGAAACTCATGTGAGTCTCTGGTGAATGCTTGTAAGTAGCTTAAGGCACTTTCAAAGGAAAGTGATTTTCTCTGAAAGGATAGCATTTAGAAAGTGAAGCAACACTCCATTCACTTCCCACAGTGAATTGAAGTGTTGGAATAGAGTGCTTCTCTTTCAGAGAAATACATGTGAGCTTCTGTTGAATGCTTGTAAGTAGCTTAAGGCACATTCAAAAGAAAGTGATTTTCTGAAAGGACAGCATTTAGAAAGTTAAGAAACACTCCATTCACTTCGCACTGTGAATTGAAGTGTTGGAACAGACTGCTTCTCTTTCAGAGAAATGCATGTGAGTTTCTTGTGAATGCTTGTAAGTAGATTAAGGCAGTTTAAAAAGAGAGTGATTTTTTCTGAAAGGAGAGCAGTTAGAAAGTGAAGCAACACTCCATTCACTTCGCACAGTGAATTGAAGTGTTGGAACAGAATCCTTCTCTTTCAGAGAAACAGATGTGAGTTTCTTGTGAATGCTTGTAAGTAGATTAAGACAGTTTCAAAGGAAAGTGATTTTCTCTGAAAGGACAGCATTTAGAACGTGAAGCAACACTCCATTCACTTTGCACAGTGAATTGAAGTGTTGGAACAGACTGCTTCTCATTCAGAGAATGCATGTGAGTGTTTTGTGAATCCTTGAAAGTAATTTAAAGCACTTTCAAAGGAAAGTGATTTTCTCTGAAAGGACAGCATTTAGAAAGTGAAGCAACACTCCATTCACTTTGCACAATGAATTGAAATGTTGGAACAGACTCCTTCTCTTTCAGAGAAACAGTTGTGAGTTTCTTGTGAATGCTAGTAAGTAGATTAAGGCAGTTTCAAAAGAGAGTGATTTTCACGGAAAGGAGAGCATTTAGAAAGTGAAGCAACACTCCATTCACTTCGCACAGTGAATTGAAGTGTTGGAACAGACTGCTTCTCTTTCAGAGAAGCACATGTGAGTTTCTTCTGAATTCTTTTAAGTATGTTAAGGCACTTTCAAAGGAAAGTGATTTTCTCTGAAAGGACAGCATTTAGAAAGTGAAGCAACACTCCATTCACTTCGCACAGTATATTAAAGTGTTGGAACAGACTGCTTCTTTTCAGAGAAACTCTTGTGAGTCTCTGGTGAATGCTTGTAAGAAGCTTAAGGCACTTTCAAAGGAAAGATTTTCTCTGAAACGACAGCATTTAGAAAGTAAAGCAACACTCCATTCACCTTCCACCGTAAATTGAAGTGTTGGAACAGACTCCATCTCTTTCAGAGAAACAGATGTGAGTTTCTTGTGAAAGCTTATAAGTAGATTAAGGCAGTTTCAAAAGAGAGTGATTTTCTCTGAAAGGAGAGCAGTTATAAAGTGAAGCAACACTCCATTCACTTCGCACAGTGAATTGAAGGGTTGGAACAGACTGCTTCTCTTTAAGAGAACCGCATGTGAGTTTCTTCTGAATTCTTGTAAGTAGTTTAAGGCACTTTCAAAGGAAAATGATTTTCTCTGAAAGGACAGCATTTAGAAAGTGAAGCATCACTCCATTCACTTCGCACAGTGAATTGAAGTGTTGGAACAGACTGCTTCTCTTTCAGAAAAACTCATGTGAGTCACTGTTGAATACTTGTAGGTAGCTTAAGGCACTTTCAATGGAAAGTGATTTTCTCTGAAAGGATAGCATTTAGGAAGTGAAGGAACATTCCATTCACTTCGCACAGTGAATTGAAGTGTTGGAGCACACTGCTTCTATTTCAGAGAAACTCATGTGAGTCTCTGGTGAATGCTTGTAAGTAGCTTAAGGCACTTACAAAAGAAAGTGATTTTCTCAGAAAGGACAGCATTTAGAAAGTGAAGCAACACTCTATTCACTTCGCACAATGAATTGAAGTGTTGGAACATACTACTTCTCTTTCAGAAAAATGCATGTGACTTTCTTCTGACTGCTTGTAAGTAGCTTAAGGCACTTTCAAAGGAAAGTGATTTTCTCTGAAAGGACAGCATTTAGAAAGTGAGGCAACACTCCATTCACTTTGCACAGTGAATTGAAGTGTTGGAACAGACTGCTTCTCTTTCAGAGAAACGTATGTGTGTTTCTTGTGAATGCTTGAAAGTAGCTGAAGGCACTTTCAAAGGAAAGTGATTTTCTCTGAAAGGACAGCATTTAGAAAGTGAAGCAACACTCCATTCACTTCGCACAGTGAATTGAAGTGTTGGAACAGACTGCTTCTCTTTCAGAGAAACTCATGTGAGTCTCTGGTGAATGCTTGTAAGTTGCTTAAGGCACATTCAAAGGAAAGTGATTTTTTCAGAAAGGACAGCATTTAGAAAGTGAAGCAACACTCTATTCACTTCGCGCAATGAATTGAAGTGTTGGAACAGACTGCTTCTCTTTCAGAGAAATACATGTGAGTTTCTTCTGACTGCTTGTAAGTAGCTTAAGGCACTTTGAAAGGAAAGTGATTTTCTCTGAAAGGACAGCATTTAGAAAGTAAAGCAACACTCCATTCACTTCCCACAGTGAATTGAAGTGTTGGAACAGACTCCATCTCTTTCAGAGAAACAGATGTGAGTTTCTTGTGAAAGCTTATAACTAGATTAAGGCAGTTTCAAAAGAGAGTGATTTTCTCTGAAAGGACAGCATTTAAAAAGTGAAGCAACACTCCATTCACTTCGCACTGTGAATTAAAGTGTTGGAACAGACTGCTTCTCTTTAAGAGAAATGGATGTGAGTTTCTTCTGAGTTCTTGTAAGTAGCTTAAGGCACTTTCAAAGGAAAGTGATTTTCTCTGAAAGGACAGCATTTAGAAAGTGAAGCAACACTCCTTTCACTTCGCACAGTTAATTGAAGTGTTGGAACAGACTGCTTCTCTTTCAGAGAAACTCATGTGAGTCTCTGGTGAATGCTTGTAAGTAGCTTAAGGCACTTTCAAAGGAAAGTGATTTTCTCTGAAAGGATAGCATTTAGAAAGTGAAGCAACACTCCATTCACTTCCCACAGTGAATTGAAGTGTTGGAATAGAGTGCTTCTCTTTCAGAGAAATACATGTGAGCTTCTGTTGAATGCTTGTAAGTAGCTTAAGGCACTTTCAAAAGAAAGTGATTTTCTGGAAGGACAGCATTTAGAAAGTTAAGAAACACTCCATTCACTTCGCACTGTGAATTGAAGTGTTGGAACAGACTGCTTCTCTTTCAGAGAAATGCATGTGAGTTTCTTGTGAATGCTTGTAAGTAACTTAAGGCAGTTTAAAAAGAGAGTGATTTTTTCTGAAAGGAGAGCAGTTAGAAAGTGAAGCAACACTCCATTCACTTCGCACAGTGAATTGAAGTGTTGGAACAGAATCCTTCTCTTTCAGAGAAACAGATGTGAGTTTCTTGTGAATGCTTGTAAGTAGATTAAGACAGTTTCAAAGGAATGTGATTTTCTCTGAAAGGACAGCATTTAGAACGTGAAGCAACACTCCATTCACTTTGCACAGTGAATTGAAGTGTTGGAACAGACTGCTTCTCATTCAGAGAATGCATGTGAGTGTTTTGTGAATCCTTGAATGTAATTTAAAGCACTTTCAAAGGAAAGTGATTTTCTCTGAAAGGACAGCATTTAGAAAGTGAAGCAACACTCCATTCACTTTGCACAGTGAATTGAAATGTTGGAACAGACTCCTTCTCTTTCAGAGAAACAGTTGTGAGTTTATTGTGAATGCTAGTAAGTAGATTAAGGCAGTTTCAAAAGAGAGTGATTTTCACGGAAAGGAGAGCATTTAGAAAGTGAAGCAACACTCCATTCACTTCGCACAGTGAATTGAAGTGTTGGAACAGACTGCTTCTCTTTCAGAGAAACTCATGTGAGTCTCTGGTGAATGCTTGTAAGTTGCTTAAGGCACATTCAAAGGAAAGTGATTTTTTCAGAAAGGACAGCATTTAGAAAGTGAAGCAACACTCTATTCACTTCGCGCAATGAATTGAAGTGTTGGAACAGACTGCTTCTCTTTCAGAGAAATACATGTGAGTTTCTTCTGACTGCTTGTAAGTAGCTTAAGGCACTTTGAAAGGAAAGTGATTTTCTCTGAAAGGACAGCATTTAGAAAGTAAAGCAACACTCCATTCACTTCCCACAGTGAATTGAAGTGTTGGAACAGACTCCATCTCTTTCAGAGAAACAGATGTGAGTTTCTTGTGAAAGCTTATAACTAGATTAAGGCAGTTTCAAAAGAGAGTGATTTTCTCTGAAAGGACAGCATTTAAAAAGTGAAGCAACACTCCATTCACTTCGCACTGTGAATTAAAGTGTTGGAACAGACTGCTTCTCTTTAAGAGAAACGGATGTGAGTTTCTTCTGAGTTCTTGTAAGTAGCTTAAGGCACTTTCAAAGGAAAGTGATTTTCTCTGAAAGGACAGCATTTAGAAAGTGAAGCAACACTCCTTTCACTTCGCACAGTTAATTGAAGTGTTGGAACAGACTGCTTCTCTTTCAGAGAAACTCATGTGAGTCTCTGGTGAATGCTTGTAAGTAGCTTAAGGCACTTTCAAAGGAAAGTGATTTTCTCTGAAAGGATAGCATTTAGAAAGTGAAGCAACACTCCATTCACTTCCCACAGTGAATTGAAGTGTTGGAATAGAGTGCTTCTCTTTCAGAGAAATACATGTGAGCTTCTGTTGAATGCTTGTAAGTAGCTTAAGGCACTTTCAAAAGAAAGTGATTTTCTGAAAGGACAGCATTTAGAAAGTTAAGAAACACTCCATTCACTTCCCACAGTGAATTGAAGTGTTGGAACAGACTGCTTCTCTTTCAGAGAAATGCATGTGAGTTTCTGGTGAATGCTTGTAAGTAACTTAAGGCAGTTTAAAAAGAGAGTGATTTTTTCTGAAAGGAGAGCAGTTAGAAAGTGAAGCAACACTCCATTCACTTCGCACAGTGAATTGAAGTGTTGGAACAGAATCCTTCTCTTTCAGAGAAACAGATGTGAGTTTCTTGTGAATGCTTGTAAGTAGATTAAGACAGTTTCAAAGGAAAGTGATTTTCTCTGAAAGGACAGCATTTAGAACGTGAAGCAACACTCCATTCACTTTGCACAGTGAATTGAAGTGTTGGAACAGACTGCTTCTCATTCAGAGAATGCATGTGAGTGTTTTGTGAATCCTTGAATGTAATTTAAAGCACTTTCAAAGGAAAGTGATTTTCTCTGAAAGGACAGCATTTAGAAAGTGAAGCAACACTCCATTCACTTTGCACAGTGAATTGAAATGTTGGAACAGACTCCTTCTCTTTCAGAGAAACAGTTGTGAGTTTATTGTGAATGCTAGTAAGTAGATTAAGGCAGTTTCAAAAGAGAGTGATTTTCACGGAAAGGAGAGCATTTAGAAAGTGAAGCAACACTCCATTCACTTCGCACAGTGAATTGAAGTGTTGGAACAGACTGCTTCTCTTTCAGAGAAGCACATGTGAGTTTCTTCTGAATTCTTTTAAGTATGTTAAGGCACTTTCAAAGGAAAGTGATTTTCTCTGAAAGGACAGCATTTAGAAAGTGAAGCAACACTCCATTCACTTCGCACAGTATATTAAAGTGTTGGAACAGACTGCTTCTTTTCAGAGAAACTCTTGTGAGTCTCTGGTGAATGCTTGTAAGAAGCTTAAGGCACTTTCAAAGGAAAGATTTTCTCTGAAACGACAGCATTTAGAAAGTAAAGCAACACTCCATTCACCTTCCACCGTAAATTGAAGTGTTGGAACAGACTCCATCTCTTTCAGAGAAACAGATGTGAGTTTCTTGTGAAAGCTTATAAGTAGATTAAGGCAGTTTCAAAAGAGAGTGATTTTCACTGAAAGTAGAGCAGTTATAAAGTGAAGCAACACTCCATTCACTTCGCACAGTGAATTGAAGTGTTGGAACAGACTGCTTCTCTTTAAGAGAACCGCATGTGAGTTTCTTCTGAATTCTTGTAAGTATCTTAAGGCACTTTCAAAGGAAAATGATTTTCTCTGAAAGGACAGCATTTAGAAAGTGAAGCATCACTCCATTCACTTCGCACAGTGAATTGAAGTGTTGGAACAGACTGCTTCTCTTTCAGAAAAACTCATGTGAGTCACTGTTGAATGCTTGAAAGTAGCTCAAGGCACTTTCAAAGGAAAGTGATTTTCTCTGAAAGGACAGCATTTAGAAAATGAAGCAACACTCCATTCACTTCGCACAGTGAATTTAAGTGTTGGAACAGATTGCTTCTCTTTCAGAGAAACTCACGTGAGTTTCTGTTGAATACTTGTAGGTAGCTTAAGGCACTTTCAATGGAAAGTGATTTTCTCTGAAAGGATAGAATTTAGGAAGTGAAGGAACATTCCATTCACTTCGCACAGTGAATTGAAGTGTTGGAGCAGACTGCTTCTATTTCAGAGAAACTCATGTGAGTCTCTGGTGAATGCTTGTAAGTAGCTTAAGGTACTTTCAAAGGAAAGTGATTTTCTCAGAAAGGACAGCATTTAGAAAGTGAAGCAACACTCTATTCACTTCGCACAATGAATTGAAGTGTTGGAACAGACTACTTCTCTTTCAGAAAAATGCATGTGACTTTCTTCTGACTGCTTGTAAGTAGCTTAAGGCACTTTCAAAGGAAAGTGATTTTCTCTGAAAGGACAGCATTTAGAAAGTAAAGCAACTCTCCATTCACCTTTCACCGTGAATTGAAGTGTTGGAACAGACTCCATCTCTTTCAGAGAAACAGATGTGTGTTTCTTTTGAAAGCTTATAAGTAGATTAAGGCAGTTTCAAAAGAGAGTGATTTTCTCTGAAAGGAGAGCACTTCGAAAGTGAAGCAACACTCCATTCACTTCGCACAGTGAATTGAAGTGTTGGAACAGACTGCTTCTCTTTCAGAGAAACTCATGTGAGTCTCTGGTGAATGCTTGTAAGTACCTTAAGGCACTTTCAAATGAAAGTGATTTTCTCTGAAAGGACAGCATTTAGAAAGTGAAGCAACACTCCATTCACTTCGCACACTTAATTGAAGTGTTGGAACAGACTGCTTCTCTTTCAGAGAAACTCATGTGAGTCTCTGGTGAATGCTTGTAAGTAGCTTAAGGCACTTTCAAAGGAAAGTGATTTTCTCTGAAAGGATAGCATTTAGAAAGTGAAGCAACACTCCATTCACTTCCCACAGTGAATTGAAGTGTTGGAATAGAGTGCTTCTCTTTCAGAGAAATACATGTGAGCTTCTGTTGAATGCTTGTAAGTAGCTTAAGGCACTTTCAAAAGAAAGTGATTTTCTGAAAGGACAGCATTTAGAAAGTTAAGAAACACTCCATTCACTTCGGACTGTGAATTGAAGTGTTGGAACAGACTGCTTCTCTTTCAGAGAAATGCATGTGAGTTTCTTGTGAATGCTTGTAAGTAGATTAAGGCAGTTTAAAAAGAGAGTGATTTTTTCTGAAAGGAGAGCAGTTAGAAAGTGAAGCAACACTCCATTCACTTCGCACAGTGAATTGAAGTATTGTTACAGAATCCTTCTCTTTCAGAGAAACAGATGTGAGTTTCTTGTGAATGCTTGTAAGTAGATTAAGACAGTTTCAAAGGAAAGTGATTTTCTCTGAAAGGACAGTATTTAGAACGTGAAGCAACACTCCATTCACTTTGCACAGTGAATTGAAGTGTTGGAACAGACTGCTTCTCATTCAGAGAATGCATGTGAGTGTTTTGTGAATCCTTGAAAGTAATTTAAAGCACTTTCAAAGGAAAGTGATTTTCTCTGAAAGGACAGCATTTAGAAAGTGAAGCAACACTCCATTCACTTTGCACAGTGAATTGAAATGTTGGAACAGACTCCTTCTCTTTCAGAGAAACAGTTGTGAGTTTCTTGTGAATGCTAGTAAGTAGATTAAGGCAGTTTCAAAAGAGAGTGATTTTCACTGAAAGGAGAGCATTTAGAAAGTGAAGCAACACTCCATTCACTTCGCACAGTGAATTGAAGTGTTGGAACAGACTGCTTCTCTTTCAGAGAAGCACATGTGAGTTTCTTCTGAATTCTTTTAAGTATGTTAAGGCACTTTCAAAGGAAAGTGATTTTCTCTGAAAGGACAGCATTTAGAAAGTGAAGCAACACTCCATTCACTTCGCACAGTATATTAAAGTGTTGGAACAGACTGCTTCTTTTCAAAGAAACTCTTGTGAGTCTCTGGTGAATGCTTGTAAGAAGCTTAAGGCACTTTCAAAGGAAAGATTTTCTCTGAAACGACAGCATTTAGAAAGTAAAGCAACACTCCATTCACCTTCCACCGTGAATTGAAGTGTTGGAACAGACTCCATCTCTTTCAGAGAAACAGATGTGAGTTTCTTGTGAAAGCTTATAAGTAGATTAAGGCAGTTTCAAAAGAGAGTGATTTTCTCTGAAAGGATAGAATTTAGGAAGTGAAGGAACATTCCATTCACTTCGCACAGTGAATTGAAGTGTTGGAACAGACTGCTTCTCTTTAAGAGAACCGCATGTGAGTTTCTTCTGAATTCTTGTAAGTATCTTAAGGCACTTTCAAAGGAAAATGATTTTCTCTGAAAGGACAGCATTTAGAAAGTGAAGCATCACTCCATTCACTTCGCACAGTGAATTGAAGTGTTGGAACAGACTGCTTCTCTTTCAGAAAAACTCATGTGAGTCACTGTTGAATGCTTGAAAGTAGCTCAAGGCACTTTCAAAGGAAAGTGATTTTCTCTGAAAGGACAGCATTTAGAAAATGAAGCAACACTCCATTCACTTCGCACAGTGAATTTAAGTGTTGGAACAGATTGCTTCTCTTTCAGAGAAACTCACGTGAGTTTCTGTTGAATACTTGTAGGTAGCTTAAGGCACTTTCAATGGAAAGTGATTTTCTCTGAAAGGATAGCATTTAGGAAGTGAAGGAACATTCCATTCACTTCGCACAGTGAATTGACGTGTTGGAGCAGACTGCTTCTATTTCAGAGAAACTCATGTGAGTCTCTGGTGAATGCTTGTAAGTAGCTTAAGGCACTTTCAAAGGAAAGTGATTTTCTCAGAAAGGACAGCATTTAGAAAGTGAAGCAACACTCTATTCACTTCGCACAATGAATTGAAGTGTTGGAACAGACTACTTATCTTTCAGAAAAATGCATGTGACTTTCTTCTGACTGCTTGTAAGTAGCTTAAGGCACTTTCAAAGGAAAGTGATTTTCTCTGAAAGGACAGCATTTAGAAAGTAAAGCAACTCTCCATTCACCTTTCACCGTGAATTGAAGTGTTGGAACAGACTCCATCTCTTTCAGAGAAACAGATGTGAGTTTCTTGTGAAAGCTTATAAGTAGATTAAGGCAGTTTCAAAAGAGAGTGATTTTCTCTGAAAGGAGAGCACTTCGAAAGTGAAGCAACACTCCATTCACTTCGCACAGTGAATTGAAGTGTTGGAACAGACTGCTTCTCTTTCAGAGAAACTCATGTGAGTCTCTGGTGAATGCTTGTAAGTACCTTAAGGCACTTTCAAAGGAAAGTGATTTTCTCTGAAAGGACAGCATTTAGAAAGTGAAGCAACGCTCCATTCACTTTGCACAGTGAATTGAAGTGTTGGAACAGACTGCTTCTCTTTCAGAGAAACACGAGAGATTCTGTTGAATGCTTGTAAGTAGCTTAAAGCACCTTCAAAGGAAAGTGATTTTCTCTGAAAGGACAGCATTTAGAAAGTGAAGCAACGCTCCACTCACTTTGCACAGTGAATTGAAGTGTTGGAACAGACTGCTTCTGTTTCAGAGAAACTCACGTGAGTTTCTGTTGAATGCTTGTAGGTAGCTTAAGGCACTTTCAATGGAAAGTGATTTTCTCTGAAAGGATCGCATTTAGGAAGTGAAGGAACACTCCATTCACTTCGCACAGTGAATTGAAGTGTTGGAACAGAATGCTTCTATTTCAGAGAAACTCATGTGAGTCTCTGGTGAATGCTTGTAAGTAGCTTAAGGTACTTTCAAAGGAAAGTGATTTTCTCAGAAAGGACTGAATTTAGAAAGTGAAGCAACACTCTATTCACTTCGCACAATGAATTGAAGTGTTGGAACAGACTGCTTCTCTTTCAGAGAAATGCATGTGATTTTCTTCTGACTGCTTGTAAGTAGCTTAAGGCACTTTCAAAGGAAAGTGATTTTCTCTGAATGGACAGTATTTAGAAAGTGAAGCAACACTCCATTCACTTCCCACAGTGAATTGAAGTGTTGGAACAGACTGCTTCTTTTTCAGAGAAACTCATGTGAGCTTCTGTTGAATGCTTGTAAGTATCTTAAGGCACTTTCAAAAGAAAGTGATTTTCTGAAATGACAGCATTTAGAAAGTTAAGAAACACTCCATTCACTTCGCACAGTGAATTGAAGTGTTGTAACAGACTGGTTCTCTTTCAGAGAAATGCATGTGAGTTTCTTGTGAATGCTTGTAAGTAGATTAAGGCAGTTTAAAAAGAGAGTGATTTTCTCTGAAAGGACAGCAGTTAGAAAGTGAAGCAACACTCCATTCACTTCGCACAGTGAATTGAAGTGTTGCAACAGAATCCTTCTCTTTCAGAGAAACAGATGTGAGTTTCTTGTGAATGCTTGTAAGTAGATTAAGACAGTTTCAAAGGAAAGTGATTTTCTCTGAATGGACCGCATTTCGAACGTGAAGCAACACTCCATTCATTTCGCACAGTGAATTGAAGTGTTGGAACAGACTGCTTCTCTTTCAGAGAAACGCATGTGAGTTTTTTGTGAATGCTTGAAAGTAATTTAAAGCACTTTCAAAGTAAAGTGATTTTCTCTGAAAGGACAGCATTTAGAAAGTGAAGCAACACTCCATTCACTTCGCACAGTGAATTGAAGTGTTTGAACAGACTGCTTCTCTTTCAGAGAAACGCATGTGAGTTTTTTGTGAATGCTTGAAAGTAATTTAAAGCACTTTCAAAGTAAAGTGATTTTCTCTGAAAGGACAGCATTTAGAATATGAAGCAACACTCCATTCACTTCACACAGTATATTAAAGTGTTGGAACAGACTGCTTCTCTTTCAGAGAAACTCTTGTGAGTCTCTGGTGAATGCTTGTAAGAAGCTTAAGGCACTTTCAAAGGAAAGATTTTCTCTGAAACGACAGCATTTATAAAGTGAAGCAACACTCTATTCACTTCCCACAATGAATTGAAGTGTTGGAACAGACTGCTTCTCTTTCAGGAAAATGCATGTGAGTCTCTGGTGAATGCTTGAAAGTAGCTTAAGGCACTTTCAAAGGAAAGTGATTTTTTCTGAAAGGACAGCATTTAGAAAGTGAAGCAACACTCCATTCACTTCGCACAGTGAATTGAAGTGTTGGAACAGACTGCTTCTCTTTCAGAGAAACTCATGTGAGTCTCTGGTGAATGTTTGTAAGTAGCTTAAGGCACTTCCAAAGAAAGTGATTTTCTCTGAAAGGACAGCATTTAGAAAGTGAAGCAACACTCTATTCACTTCGCACAATGAATTGAAGTGTTGGAACAGACTACTTCTCTTTCAGAGAAATGCATGTGACTTTCTTCTGACTGCTTGTAAGTAGCTTAAGGCACTTTCAAAGGAAAGTGATTTTCTCTGAAAGGACAGCATTTAGAAAGTAAAGCAACTCTCCATTCACCTTTCACCGTGAATTGAAGTGTTGGAACAGACTCCATCTCTTTCATAGAAACAGATGTGAGTTTCTTGTGAAAGCTTATAAGTAGATTAAGGCAGTTTCAAAAGAGAGTGATTTTCTCTGAAATGAGTGCAGTTCGAAAGTGAAGCAACACTCCATTCACTTCGCACAGTGAATTGAAGTGTTGGAACAGACTGCTTCTCTTTCAGAGAAACTCATGTGAGTCTCTGGTGAATGTTTGTAAGTAGCTTAAGGCACTTCCAAAGAAAGTGATTTTCTCTGAAAGGACAGCATTTAGAAAGTGAAGCAACACTCTATTCACTTCGCACAATGAATTGAAGTGTTGGAACAGACTGCTTCTTTTTCAGAGAAATGCATGTGAGTTTTTTGTGAATGCTTGTAAGTAGCTTAAGGCACTTTGATAGGAAAGTGATTTTCTCTGAAAGGACAGCATTTGGAAAGTAAAGCAACACTCCATTCACCTTCACCGTGAATTGAAGTGTTGGAACCGACTCCATCTCTTTCAGAGAAACAGATGTGAGTTTCTTGTGAAAGCTTATAAGTTGATTAAGGCAGTTTCAAAAGAGAGTGATTTTCTCTGAAATGAGAGCAGTTCGAAAGTGAAGCAACACTCCATTCACTTCGCACAGTGAATTGAAGTGTTGGAACAGACTGCTTCTCTTTCAGAGAAACTCATGTGAGTCTCTGGTGAATGCTTGTAAGTACCTTAAGGCACTTTCAAAGGAAAGTGATTTTCTCTGAAAGGACAGCATTTAGAAAATGAAGCAACGCTCCATTCACTTTGCACAGTGAATTGAAGTGTTGGAACAGACTGCTTGTCTTTCAGAGAAACACGTGAGATTCTGTTGAATGCTTGTAATTAGCTTAAGGCACTTTCAAAGGAAAGTGATTTTCTCTGAAAGGACAGCATTTAGAAATTGAAGCAACGCTCCATTCACTTTGCACAGTGAATTGAAGTGTTGGAACAGACTGCTTCTCTTTCAGAGAAACTCACGTGAGTTTCTGTTGAATGCTTGAAGGTAGCTTAAGGCACTTTCAAAGGAAAGATTTTCTCTGAAACGACAGCATTTAGAAAGTGAAGCAACACTCTATTCACTTCACACAATGAATTGAAGTGTTGAAACAGACTGCTTCTCTTTCAGGGAAATGCATGTGAGTTTCTTCTGACTGCTTGTAAGTAGCTTAAGGCACTTTCAAAGGAAAGTGATTTTTTCTGAAAGGACAGCATTTAGAAAGTGAAGCAACACTCCATTCACTTCGCACAGTGAATTGAAGTGTTGGAACAGACTGCTTCTCTTTCAGAGAAACTCATGTGAGTCTCTGGTGAATGTTTGTAAGTGGCTTAAGGCACTTCCAAAGAATGTGATTTTCTCTGAAAGGACAGCATTTAGAAAGTGAAGCAACACTCTATTCACTTCGCACAATGAATTGAAGTGTTGGAACAGACTGCTTCTCTTTCAGAGAAATGCATGTGAGTTTTTTGTGAATGCTTGTAAGTAGCTTAAGGCACTTTCAAAGGAAAGTGATTTTCTCTGATAGGACAGCATTTAGAAAGTAAAGCAACACTCCATTCACATTCCACAGTGAATTGAAGTGTTGGAACAGACTCCATCTCTTTCAGAGGAACAGATGTGAGTTTCTTGTGAATGCTTATAAGTAGATTAAGGCAGTTTCAAAAGAGAGTGATTTTTTCTGAAAGGAGAGCAGTTAGAAAGTGAAGCAACACTCCATTCACTTCGCACAGTGAATTGAAGTGTTGGAACAGACTGCTTCTCTTTAAGAGAACCGCATGTGAGTTTCTTCTGAATTCTTGTAAGTAGCTTAAGGCACTTTCAAAGGAAAATGATTTTCTCTGAAAGGACAGCATTTAGAAAGTGAAGCAACACTCCATTCACTTCTCACAGTGAATTGAAGTGTTGCAACAGACTGCTTCTCTTTCAGAAAAACTCATGTGAGTCTCTGGTGAATGCTTGAAAGTAGCTGAAGGCACTTTCAAACGAAAGTGATTTTCTCTGAAAGGACAGCATTTAGAAAATGAAGCAACACTCCATTCACTTCGCACAGTGAATATAAGGTTGGAACAGATTGCTTCTCTTTCAGAGAAACTCACGTGAGTTTCTGTTGAATGCTTGTAGGTAGCTTAAGGCACTTTCAATGGAAAGTGATTTTCTCTGAAAGGATAGCATTTAGGAAGTGAAGGAACACTGCATTCACTTCGCACAGTGAATTGAAGTGTTGGAACAGACTGCTTCTCTTTCAGAGAAACTCATGTGACTCTCTGGTGAATGCTTGTAAGTAGCTTAAGATACTTTCAAAGGAAAGTGATTTTCTCAGAAAGGACAGCATTTAGAAAGTGAAGCAACACTCCATTCACTTCGAACAGTGAATTGAAGTGTTGGAACAGACTGCTTCTCTTTCAGAGAAATGCATGTGACTTTCTTCTGACTGCTTGTAAGTAGCTTAAGGCACTTTCAAAGGAATGTGATTTCTCTGAATGGACAGTATTTAGAAAGTGAAGCAACACTCCATTCACTTCCCACAGTGAATTGAGGTGTTGGAACAGACTGCTTCCCTTTCAGAGAAACTCATGTGAGATTCTGTTGAATGCTTGTAAGTAGCTTAAGGCACTTTCAAAGGAAAGTGATTTTTTTTGAAAGGACAGCATTTAGAAAGTGAAGCAACACTCCATTCACTTCGCACAGTGAATTGAAGTGTTGGAACAGACTGCTTCTCTTTCAGAGAAACTCATGAGTGTCTCTGGTGAAGGCTTGTAAGTAGCATAAGGCACTTTCAAAAGAGAGTGATTTTCTTTAAAAGGACAGCATTTAGAAAGTGAAGCAACACTCTATTCACTTCGCACAGTGAATTGAAGTGTTGGAACAGACTCCTTCTCTTTCAGAGAAACAGATGTGAGTTTCTTGTGAAAGCTTATGAGTAGATTAAGGCAGTTTCAAAAGAGAGTGATTTTCACTGAAAGTACAGCATTTAGAAAGTGAAGCAACACTCCATTCACTTCGCACAGTGAAATAAAGTGTTGGAACAGACTGCTTCTCTTTAAGAGAAACACATGTGAGTCTCTGGTGAATGCTTGTAAGTAGCTTAAGGCACTATCAAAGGAAAGTGATTTTCTCAGAAAGGACAGCATTTAGAAAGTGAAGAAACACTCCATTCACTTCGCACAATGAATTGAAGTGTTGGAACAGATTGCTTCTCTTTCACAGAAATGCATGTGTGTTTCCTGTGAATGCTTGAAAGTAGCTGAAGGCACTTTCAAAGGAAAGTGATTTTCTCTGAAAGGACAGCATTTAGAAAGTGAAACAACACTCTATTCACTTTGCACAATGAATTGAAGTGTTGGAACAGACTGCTTCTCTTTCAGAAATGCATGTGACTTTCTTCTGACTGCTTGTAGGTAGCTTAAGGCACTTTCAAAGGAAAGTGATTTTCTCAGAAAGGACAGCATTTAGAAAGTGAAGAAACACTCCATTCACTTCGCACAATGAATTGAAGTGTTGGAAGAGAAGGCTTCACTTTCAGAGAAACTCATGTGAGTCTCTGGTGAATGCTTGAAAGTTGCTTAAGGCACTTTCAAAGGAAAGTGATTTTCTCTGAAAGTACAGCATTTAGAAAGTGAAGCAACACTCCATTCACTTCGCACAGTGAATTGAAGTGTTGGAACAGACTCCTTCTCTTTCAGAGAAACAGATGTGTGTTCCTTGTGAAGTTTTATAAGTAGATTAAGGCACTTTCAAAGGAAAGTGATTTTCTCTGAAAGGACAGCATTTAGAAAGTGAAGCAACACTCCATTCACTTCGCAAAGTAAATTGAAGTATTGGAACAGACTCCATCTCTTTCAGAGAAACAGATGTGAGTTTCTTGTGAAAGCTTATAAGTAGATTAAGGCAGTTTCAAAAGAGAGTGATTTTCTCTGAAAGGAGAGCAGTAAGAAAGTGAAGCAACACTCCATTCACTTCGCACAGTGAATTGAAGTGTTGGAACAGACTGCTTCTCTTTAAGAGAAGCGCATGTGAGTTTCTTCTGAATTCTTGAAAGTAGCTTAAGGCACTTTCAAAGGAAAATGATTTTCTCTGAAAGGACAGCATTTAGAAAGTGAAGCAACACTCCATTCACTTCGCACAGTGAATTGATGTGTTGCAACAGACTGCTTCTCTTTCAGAAAAACTCATGTGAGTCTCTGGTGAATGCTTGAAAGTAGCTGAAGGCACTTTCAAACGAAAGTGATTTTCTCTGAAAGGACAGCATTTAGAAAATGAAGCAACACTCCATTCACTTTGCACAGTGAATATAAGGTTGGAACAGATTGCTTCTCTTTCAGAGAAACTCACGTGTGTTTCTGTTGAATGCTTGTAGGAAGCTTAAGGCACTTTCAATGGAAAGTGATTTTCTCTGAAAGGATAGCATTTAGGAAGTGAAGGAACACTGCATTCACTTCGCACAGTGAATTGAAGTGTTGGAACAGACTGCTTCTCTTTCAGAGAAACTCATGTGACTCTCTGGTGAATGCTTGTAAGTAGCTTAAGGTACTTTCAAAGGAAAGTGATTTTCTCAGAAAGGACAGCATTTAGAAAGTGAAGCAACAATCCAT
Source organism: Myodes glareolus (assembly GCF_982192425.1). Lineage (NCBI taxonomy): Eukaryota > Metazoa > Chordata > Mammalia > Rodentia > Cricetidae > Myodes > Myodes glareolus. The sequence continues at coordinate 82,858 of NW_028263303.1, forward strand.
TCACTTCGAACAGTGAATTGAAGTGTTGGAACAGACTGCTTCTCTTTCAGAGAAATGCATGTGACTTTCTTCTGACTGCTTGTAAGTAGCTTAGGGCACTTTCAAAGGAATGTGATTTTCTCTGAATGGACAGTATTTAGAAAGTGAAGCAACACTCCATTCACTTCCCACAGTGAATTGAGGTGTTGGAACAGACTGCTTCCCTTTCAGAGAAACTCATGTGAGATTCTGTTGAATGCTTGTAAGTAGCTTAAGGCACTTTCAAAGGAAAGTGATTTTTTTTGAAAGGACAGCATTTAGAAAGTGAAGCAACACTCCATTCACTTCGCACAGTGAATTGAAGTGTTGGAACAGACTGCTTCTCTTTCAGAGAAACTCATGAGTGTCTCTGGTGAAGGCTTGTAAGTAGCATAAGGCACTTTCAAAAGAGAGTGATTTTCTCTAAAAGGACAGCATTTAGAAAGTGAAGCAACACTCTATTCACTTCGCACAATGAATTGAAGTGTTGGAACAGACTCCTTCTCTTTCAGAGAAACAGATGTGAGTTTCTTCTGAAAGCTTATGAGTAGATTAAGGCAGTTTCAAAAGAGAGTGATTTTCACCGAAAGTACAGTATTTAGAAAGTGAAGCAACACTCCATTCACTTCGCACAGTGAAATAACGTGTTGGAACAGACTGCTTCTCTTTAAGAGAAACACATGTGAGTCTCTGGTGAATGCTTGTAAGTAGCTTAAGGCACTTTCAAAGGAAAGTGATTTTCTCAGAAAGGACAGCATTTAGAAAGTGAAGCAACACTCTATTCACTTTGTACAATGAATTGAAGTGTTGGAACAGACTGCTTCTCTTTCAGAGAAATGCATGTGACTTTCTTCTGACTGCTTGTAGGTAGCTTAAGGCACTTCCAAAGGAAAGTGATTTTCTCAGAAAGGACAGCATTTAGAAAGTGAAGAAACACTCCATTCACTTCGCACAATGAATTGAAGTGTTGGAAGTGAAGGCTTCACATTCAGAGAAACAGATGTGAGTTTCTTGTGAAGGCTTATAAGTAGATTAAGGCACTTTCAAAGGAAAATGATTTTCTCTGAAAGGACAGCATTTAGAAATTCTTGCATAACTTCACTCACTTCGCACAGTGAATTGAAGTGTTGGAACAGACTGCTTCTCTTTAAGAGAAATTCATGTGAGTCTCTGGTGAATGCTTGTAAGTAGCTTAAGGCACTTTCAAAGGAAAGTGATTTTCTCTGAAAGGACAGCATTTAGAAAGTGAAGCAACACTCCATTCACTTCGCACAGTGAATTGAAGTGTTGGAACAGATTGCTTCTCTTTCACAGAAATGCATGTGTGTTTCCTGTGAATGCTTGAAAGTAGCTGAAGGCACTTTCAAAGGAAAGTGATTTTCTCTGAAAGGACAGCATTTAGAAAGTGAAACAACACTCTATTCACTTTGCACAATGAATTGAAGTGTTGGAACAGACTGCTTCTCTTTCAGAAATGCATGTGACTTTCTTCTGACTGCTTGTAGGTAGCTTAAGGCACTTTCAAAGGAAAGTGATTTTCTCAGAAAGGAAAGCATTTAGAAAGTGAAGAAACACTCCATTCACTTCGCACAATGAATTGAAGTGTTGGAAGAGAAGGCTTCACTTTCAGAGAAACTCATGTGAGTCTCTGGTGAATGCTTGAAAGTTGCTTAAGGCACTTTCAAAGGAAAGTGATTTTCTCTGAAAGTACGGCATTTAGAAAGTGAAGCAACACTCCATTCACTTCGCACAGTGAATTGAAGTGTTGCAACAGAATTCTTCTCTTTCAGAGAAACAGATATGTGTTCCTTGTGAAGTCTTATAAGTAGATTAAGGCACTATCAAAGGAAAGTGATTTTCTCTGAAAGGACAGCATTTAGAAAGTGAAGCAACACTCCATTCATTTTGCAAAGTAAATTGAAGTATTGAAACAGACTCCATCTCTTTCAGAGAAACAGATGTGAGTTTCTTGTGAAAGCTTATAAGTAGATTAAGGCAGTTTCAAAAGAGAGTGATTTTCTCTGAAAGGAGAGCAGTTAGAAAGTGAAGCAACACTCCATTCACTTCGCACAGTGAATTGAAGTGTTGGAACAGACTGCTTCTCTTTAAGAGAACCGCATGTGAATTTCTTCTGAATTCTTGAAAGTAGCTTAAGGCACTTTCAAAGGAAAATGATTTTCTCTGAAAGGACAGCATTTAGAAAGTGAAGCAACACTCCATTCACTTCACACAGTGAATTGAAGTGTTGGAACAGACTGCTTGTCTTTCAGAAAAACTCATGTGAGTCACTGTTGAATGCTTGAAAGTAGCTCAAGGCACTTTCAAAGGAAAGTGATTTTCTCTGAAAGGACAGCATTTAGAAAATGAAGCAACACTCCATTCACTTCGCACAGTGAATTTAAGTGTTGGAACAGATTGCTTCTCTTTCAGAGAAACTCACGTGAGTTTCTGTTGAATACTTGTAGGTAGCTTAAGGCACTTTCAATGGAAAGTGATTTTCTCTGAAAGGATAGCATTTAAGAAGTGAAGGAACACTGCATTCACTTCGCACAGTGAATTGAAGTGTTGGAGCAGACTGCTTCTATTTCAGAGAAACTCATATGAGTCTCTGGTGAATGCTTGTAAGTAGCTTAAGGCACTTTCAAAGGAAAGTGATTTTCTCTGAAAGGACAGCATTTAGAAAGTAAAGCAACTCTCCATTCACCTTTCACCGTGAATTGAAGTGTTGGAACAGACTCCATCTATTTCAGAGAAACAGATGTGAGTTTCTTGTGAAAGCTTATAAGTAGATTAAGGCAGTTTCAAAAGAGAGTGATTTTCTCTGAAAGGAGAGCATTTAGGAAGTGAAGGAACACTCCATTCACTTTGCACAGTGAATTGAAATGTTGGAACAGACTGCTTCCCTTTCTGATAAACGTATGTGTGTTTCTTGTGAATGCTTGAAAGTAGCTGAAGGGACTTTCAAAGGAAAGTGATTTTCTCTGAAAGGACAGCATTTAGAAAGTGAAGCAACACTCCATTCACTTCACACAGTGAATTGAAGTGTTGGAACAGATTGTTTCTCTTTCAAAGAAACTTACGTGAGTTTCTGTTGAATGCTTGTAAGTAGCTTAAGGCACTTTGAAAGGAAAGTGATTTTCTCTGAAAGGACAGCATTTAGAAAGTAAAGCAACACTGCATTCACTTCCCACAGTGAATTGAAGTGTTGGAACAGACTCCTTCTCTTTCAGAGAAACAGATGTGTGTTTCTTGTGAAAGCTTAAACTAGATTAAGGCAGTTTCAAAGAGAGTGATTTTCTCTGAAAGGAGAGCATTTAGAAAGTGAAGCAACACTCCATTCACTTCGCACAGTGAATTAAAGTGTTGGAACAGACTGCTTCTCTTTAAGAGAAACGCATGTGAGTTTCTTCTGAATTCTTGTAAGTAGCTTAAGGCACTTTCAAAGGAAAGTGATTTTCTCTGAAAGGACAGCATTTAGAATGTAAAGCAACACTCCAATCACTTCGCAAAGTGAATTGAAGTGTTGGAACAGACTGCTTCTCTTTCAGAGAAACTCATGTGAGTCTCTGCTGAATCCTTGTAAGTAGCTTAAGGCACTTTCAAAGGAAAGTGATTTTCTCTGAAAGGACAACATTTAGAAAGTGAGGCAACACTCGATTCACTTTGCACAGTGAATAGAAGTGTTGGAACAGAATGCTTCTCTTTCAGAGAAACGCATGTGAGTTTCTTGTGAACGCTTGAAAGTAGTTTAAGGCACTTTCAAAGGACAGTGATTTTTTCTGAAAGGACAGCATTTAGAATGTGAAGCAACACTCCATTCACATCGCAAAGTGAATTGAAGTGTTGGAACAGACTGCATCTCTTTCAAAGAAATGCATGTGAGTTTCTGTTGAATGCTGGTAAGTAGCTTAACGCACTTTCATAGGAAAGTGATTTTTTCAGAAAGGACAGCATTTAAAAAGTGAAGCAACACTCCATTAACTTCGATCAATGAATTGAAGTGTTGGAACAGACTGCTTCTCTTTCAGAGAAACGCATGTGTGTTTCTTGTGAATTCTTGAAAGTAGCTTAAGGCACTTTCAAAGGAAAGTGATTTTCTCTTAAAGTACAGCATTTAGAAAGTTAAGTAACATTCCATTGACTTCGCACAGTGAATTGAAGTGTTCGAACAGACTGCTTTCCTTTCACAGAAACGCATGTGAGTTTCTTCCTAATGCTTGTAAGTAGCTTAAGGCACTTTCAAAGGAAAGTGATTTTCTCTGAAAGGACAGCATTTAGAAAGTAAAGCAACACTCCATTCACTTTGCACAGTGAATTGAAGTGTTGGAACAGACTGCTTCTCTTTCAGAGAAACGCATGTGAATTTCTGTTGAATGCTTGTAAGTAGATTAAGACACTTTCAAAGGACAGTGATTTTCTCTGAAAGGAAAGTATTTATAAAGTGAAGCAACACTCCATTCACTTCGCACAGTGAATTGAAGTGTTGGAACACACTGCTTCTCTTTCAGAGAAACGCATGTGAATTTCTTCCTAATGCTTGTAAGTAGCTTAAGGCACTTTCAAAGGAAAGTGATTTTCTCTGAAAGGACAGCATTTAGAAAGTGAACCAACACTCCATGCACTTCGCACAGTGAATTGATGTGTTGGAACAGATTGCTTCTCTTTCAGAGAAACGCATGAGAGTTTCTTGTGAATGCTTGAAAGTTGCTTAAGGCACTTTCAAAGGAAAGTGATTGTATCTGAAAGAACAGCATTTAGAAACTGAAGCAAAACTCCATTCACTTCGCACAGAGAATTGAGGTTTTGAAACAGACTGCTTTACTTACATAGAAACGCATGTAAGTTTTTTGTGAATGCTTGAAAGTAGCTTAAGGCACTTTCAAAGGAAAGTGATTTTCTCTGAAAGGACAGCATTTAGAAATTCTTCCAACACTCCATTCACTTCGCACAGTGAATTGTAGTGTTGGAACAGACTGCTTCTCTTTCAGAGAAATGCATGTGAGTTTCTGTTGAATGCTTGTAAGTAGCTTAAGGCACTTTCAAAGGAAAGTGATTTTCTCTGAAAGGACAGCATTTAGAAAGCGAAGCAACACTCCATTCCCTTCGTGCAGTGAATTGAAGTGTTGGAACAGACTACTTCTCTTTAAGAGAAACGCATGTGAGTTTCTTCCTAATGCTTGTAAGTAGCTTAAGGCACTTTCAAAGGAAAGTGATTTTCTCTGAAAGGACAGCATTTAGAGTGTGAAGCAACACTCCATTCACTTCGCACAGTGAATTAATGTGTTGGTACAGACTGCTTCTCTTTCAGAGAAACGCATGTGAGTTTTTTTGTGAATGCTTGTAAGTAGTTTAAGGCACTTTCAAAGAAAAGTTATTTTCTCTGAAAGGACAGCATTTAGAGTGTGAAGCAACACTCCATTCACTTCGCACAGTGAATTGATGTGTTGGAACAGACTGCTTCTCTTTCAGAGAAACGCATGTGAGTTTCTTCCTAATGCTTGTAAGTAGCTTAAGGCAGTTTCAAAAGAGAGTGATTTTCTCTGAAAGGAGAGTATTTAGAAAGTGATGCAACACTCCATTCACTTCGCACAGTGAATTGATGTGTTGGAAGAGAAGGCTTCTCTTTCAAAGAAATGCATGTGAGTTTCTTGTGAATGCTTGAAAGTTGCTTAAGGCACTTTCAAAGAAAAGTGATTTTCTCTGAAAGTACAGCATTTAGAAAGTGAAGCAACACTCCATTCACTTCGCACAGTGAATTGAAGTGTTGGAACAGACCGCATTCTCTTTCAGAGAAATGCATGTGAGTTTCTGTTGAATGCTTGTAAGTAACTCAAGTCTCTTTCAAAGGAAAGTGATTTTCTCTGAAAGGACAGCATTTAGAAAGTGAAGCAACATTCCAATCACTTCGCACAGTGAATTGAAGTGTTGGAACAGAGTACTTCTCTTTCATAGAAACTTATTTGTGTTTCTTGTGAATGCTTGCAAGTATCTTAAGGCACTTTCAAAGGAAAGTGATTTTCTCTAAAGGACAGCATTTAGAAAGTGAAGCAACACTCCATTCACTTCGCACAGTGAATTGAAGTGTTGGAACAGACTGCTCCCTTTCAGAGAAATGCATGTGAGTTTCTTCGTAATGCTTGTAAGTAGCTTAAGGCACTTTCAAAGGAAAGTGATTTTCTCTGAAAGGACAGCATTCAGAAAGTGAAGCAAACCTCCATTCACTTCGCACAGTGAATTAAAGTGTTGGAACAGACTGCTTCTCTTTCACAGAAACGCATGTTAGTTTCTTCCTAATTCTTGTAAGTAGCTTAAGGAACTTTCAAAGGAAAGTGATTTTCTCTGAAAGGACAGCATTTAGAAAGTGAAGCAATACTCTATTCACTTCGCACAGTGAATTGAAGTGTTGGAACAGACTGCTTCTCTTTCAGAGAAACAGATGTGAATTTCTGTTGAATGAATGTAAGTAGCTTAAGGAATTTTTAAAGGAAAGTGATTTTCTCTGAAAGGATAGCATTTAAAAAGTGAAGCAACACTCCATTGACTTCGCACAGTGAATTGAAGTGTTGGAAGAGAAGGCTTCTCTTTCAGAGAAATGCATGTGAGTTTCTTGTGAATGCTTGAAAGTTGCTTAAGGCACTTTCAAACAAAAGTGATTTTATCTGAAAGTACAGCATTTAGAAAGTGAAGCAACACTCCATTCACTTCGCACAGTGAATTGAAGTGTTGGAACAGACTGCTTCCCTTTCAGAGAAACGCATGTGAGTTTCTTCCTAATGCTTGTAAGTAGTTTAAGACACTTTCAAAGGAAAGTGATTTTCTCTGAAAGTACAGCATTTAGAAAGTGAAGCAACACTCCACTAACTTCGGACAGTGAATTGAAGTGTTGGAACAGACTGCTTCTATTTCAGAGAAACGCTTGTGTGTTTCTTGTGAATGCTTGAAAATAGCTTAAGGCACTTTCAATGGAAAGTGATTTTCTCTGAAAGTACAGCATTTAGAAAGTGAAGCAACACTCCACTCACTTTGGACAGTGAATTGAAGTGTTAGAACAGACTGCTTCTCTTTCAGAGAAACGCATTGATTTTCTGTTTAATGAATGCAACATTTGAAGAGCTTAAGGCTCTTTCAAAGGAAAGTGAATTTCTCTGAAAGGACAGCATGTAGAAAGTGAAGCAACACTCTATTCACTTCGCACAATGAATTGAAGTGTTGGAACGAACTGCTTCTCTTTCAGAGAAATGCATGTGAGTTTCTGTTGAATGCTTGTAAGAAGCTTAAGGCACTTTCAAAGGAAAGTGATTTTCTCTGAAAGGACAGTATTTAGAAAGTGAAGCAACACTCCATTCACTTCGCACAGTGAATTGAAGTGTTGGAACAGACTGCTTCTCTTTCAGAGAAATGCATGTGAGTTTTTTGTGAATGCTTGAAAGTAGTTTAAGGCACTTTCAAAGGAAAGTGATTTTCTCTGAAAGGACAGCATTTAGAAAGTGAAGCAACACTCCATTCACTTCGCACAGTGAATTGAAGTGTTGGATCAGTCTGCTTCTCTTTCAGAGAAATGTATGTGAGTTTCTGGTGAATGCTGGTAAGTAGATTAAGGCACTTTCAAAGTAAAGTGATTTTCTCTGAAAGGACAGCATTTAGAAAGTGAGGCAACACTCGATTCACTTTGAACAGTGAATTGAAGTTTTGGAACAGAATGCTTCTTTTTCAGAGAAACGCATGTGAGTTTCTTGTGAACGCTTGAAAGTAGCTTAAGGCACTTTCAAAGGAAAGTGATTTTCTCTGAAAGGACAGCATTTAGAAAGTGAAGCAACACTCCATTCACTTCGCACAGTGAATTGAAGTCTTGGAAGAGAAGGCTTCTCTTTCCGAGAAATGCATGTGAGTTTCTTGTGAATGCTTGAATGTTGCTTAAGGCACTTTCAAAGAAAAGTGATTTTCTCTGAAAGGACAGCATTTAGAAAGTGAAGCAACACTCCATACACTTCGCACAGTGAATTGAAGTGTTGGAACAGACTGCTTCTCTTTCAGAGAAATGCATGTGAGTTTCTGTTGAATGCTTGTAAGTAGCTCAAAACTCTTTCAAAGGAAAGTGATTTTCTCTGAAACGACAGCATTTAGAAAGTTAAGCAACACTCCATTCCCTTCATGCAGTGAATTGAAGTGTTGGAACAGACTGCTTCTCTTTCAGAGAAACTCATGTGACTTTCTTCCTAATGCTTGTAAGTAGCTTAAGGCCCTTTCAAAGGAAAGTGATTTTCTCTGAAAGGACAGCATTTAGAAAGTGAAGCAACAATCTATTCACTTCACACAATGAATTGAAGTGTTGGAACAGACTGCTTCCCTTTCAGAGAAACGCATGTGAGTTTCTTCCTAATCCTTGTAAGTAGCTTAAGGCACTTTCAAAGGAAAGTGATTTTTTCTGAAAGGACAGCATTTAGAAAGTGAAGCAACACTCCATTCACTTCGCACAGTGAATTGAAGTGTTGGAACAGACTGCTTCTCTTTCAGAGAAACGCATGTGAGTTTTTTGTGAATGCTTGTAAGTAGTTAAAGGCACTTTGAAAGGAAAGTGATTTTCTCTGAAAGGACAGCATTTAGAAAGTGAAGCAACACTCCATTCACTTCGCACATTGAATTGATGTGTTGGAACAGACTGCTTCTCTTTCAGAGAAACACATGTGAGTTTCTTCCTAATGCTTGTAAGTAGCTTAAGGCAGTTTCAAAAGAGAGTGAATTTCTCTGAAAGGAGAGCATTTAGAAAGTGTTGCAACACTCCATTCACTTCGCCCAGAGAACTGAAGTGTTGGAACAGACTGCTTATCTTTCATAGAAACGCATGTGAGTTTTTTCCTAATGCTTGTAAGTAGCTTAATTCACTTTCAAAGGAAAGTGATTTTCTCTGAAAGTACACCATTTAGAAAGTGAAGCAACACTCCATTCACTTCGCACAGTGAATTGATGTGTTGGAAGAGAAGGCTTCTCTTTCAAAGAAATGCATGTGTATTTCTTGTGAATGCTTGAAAGTTGCTTAAGGCACTTTCAAAGAAAAGTGATTTTCTATGAAAGTACAGCATTTAAAAAGTGAAGCAACACTCCATTCACTTCGCACAGTGAATTGAAGTATTGGAAGAGAAGGCTTCTCTTTCAGAGACATGCATGTGAGTTTCTTGTGAATGCTTGAAAGTTGCTTAAGGCACTTTCAAACAAAAGTGATTTTATCTGAAAGTACAGCATTTAGAAAGTGAAGCAACACTCCATTCACTTCGCACAGTGAATTGAAGTGTTGGAACAGACTGCTTCCCTTTCAGAGAAACGCATGTGAGTTTCTTCCTAATGCTTGTAAGTAGTTTAAGACACTTTCAAAGGAAAGTGATTTTCTCTGAAAGGACAGCATTTAGAGTGTGAAGCAACACTCCATTCACTTCGCACAGTGAATTAATGTGTTGGTACAGACTGCTTCTCTTTCAGAGAAACGCATGTGAGTTTTTTGTGAATGCTTGTAAGTAGTTTAAGGCACTTTCAAAGAAAAGTTATTTTCTCTGAAAGGACAGCATTTAGAGTGTGAAGCAACACTCCATTCACTTCGCACAGTGAATTGATGTGTTGGAACAGACTGCTTCTCTTTCAGAGAAACTCATGTGAGTCTCTGCTGAATCCTTGTAAGTAGCTTAAGGCACTTTCAAAGGAAAGTGATTTTCTCTGAAAGGACAACATTTAGAAAGTGAGGCAACACTCGATTCACTTTGCACAGTGAATAGAAGTGTTGGAACAGAATGCTTCTCTTTCAGAGAAACGCATGTGAGTTTCTTGTGAACGCTTGAAAGTAGTTTAAGGCACTTTCAAAGGACAGTGATTTTTTCTGAAAGGACAGCATTTAGAATGTGAAGCAACACTCCATTCACATCGCAAAGTGAATTGAAGTGTTGGAACAGACTGCATCTCTTTCAAAGAAATGCATGTGAGTTTCTGTTGAATGCTGGTAAGTAGCTTAACGCACTTTCATAGGAAAGTGATTTTTTCAGAAAGGACAGCATTTAAAAAGTGAAGCAACACTCCATTAACTTCGATCAATGAATTGAAGTGTTGGAACAGACTGCTTCTCTTTCAGAGAAACGCATGTGTGTTTCTTGTGAATTCTTGAAAGTAGCTTAAGGCACTTTCAAAGGAAAGTGATTTTCTCTTAAAGTACAGCATTTAGAAAGTTAAGTAACATTCCATTGACTTCGCACAGTGAATTGAAGTGTTCGAACAGACTGCTTTCCTTTCACAGAAACGCATGTGAGTTTCTTCCTAATGCTTGTAAGTAGCTTAAGGCACTTTCAAAGGAAAGTGATTTTCTCTGAAAGGACAGCATTTAGAAAGTAAAGCAACACTCCATTCACTTTGCACAGTGAATTGAAGTGTTGGAACAGACTGCTTCTCTTTCAGAGAAACGCATGTGAATTTCTGTTGAATGCTTGTAAGTAGATTAAGACACTTTCAAAGGACAGTGATTTTCTCTGAAAGGAAAGTATTTATAAAGTGAAGCAACACTCCATTCACTTCGCACAGTGAATTGAAGTGTTGGAACACACTGCTTCTCTTTCAGAGAAACGCATGTGAATTTCTTCCTAATGCTTGTAAGTAGCTTAAGGCACTTTCAAAGGAAAGTGATTTTCTCTGAAAGGACAGCATTTAGAAAGTGAACCAACACTCCATGCACTTCGCACAGTGAATTGATGTGTTGGAACAGATTGCTTCTCTTTCAGAGAAACGCATGAGAGTTTCTTGTGAATGCTTGAAAGTTGCTTAAGGCACTTTCAAAGGAAAGTGATTGTATCTGAAAGAACAGCATTTAGAAACTGAAGCAAAACTCCATTCACTTCGCACAGAGAATTGAGGTTTTGAAACAGACTGCTTTACTTACATAGAAACGCATGTAAGTTTTTTGTGAATGCTTGAAAGTAGCTTAAGGCACTTTCAAAGGAAAGTGATTTTCTCTGAAAGGACAGCATTTAGAAATTCTTCCAACACTCCATTCACTTCGCACAGTGAATTGTAGTGTTGGAACAGACTGCTTCTCTTTCAGAGAAATGCATGTGAGTTTCTGTTGAATGCTTGTAAGTAGCTTAAGGCACTTTCAAAGGAAAGTGATTTTCTCTGAAAGGACAGCATTTAGAAAGCGAAGCAACACTCCATTCCCTTCGTGCAGTGAATTGAAGTGTTGGAACAGACTACTTCTCTTTAAGAGAAACGCATGTGAGTTTCTTCCTAATGCTTGTAAGTAGCTTAAGGCACTTTCAAAGGAAAGTGATTTTCTCTGAAAGGACAGCATTTAGAGTGTGAAGCAACACTCCATTCACTTCGCACAGTGAATTAATGTGTTGGTACAGACTGCTTCTCTTTCAGAGAAACGCATGTGAGTTTTTTTGTGAATGCTTGTAAGTAGTTTAAGGCACTTTCAAAGAAAAGTTATTTTCTCTGAAAGGACAGCATTTAGAGTGTGAAGCAACACTCCATTCACTTCGCACAGTGAATTGATGTGTTGGAACAGACTGCTTCTCTTTCAGAGAAACGCATGTGAGTTTCTTCCTAATGCTTGTAAGTAGCTTAAGGCAGTTTCAAAAGAGAGTGATTTTCTCTGAAAGGAGAGTATTTAGAAAGTGATGCAACACTCCATTCACTTCGCACAGTGAATTGATGTGTTGGAAGAGAAGGCTTCTCTTTCAAAGAAATGCATGTGAGTTTCTTGTGAATGCTTGAAAGTTGCTTAAGGCACTTTCAAAGAAAAGTGATTTTCTCTGAAAGTACAGCATTTAGAAAGTGAAGCAACACTCCATTCACTTCGCACAGTGAATTGAAGTGTTGGAACAGACCGCATTCTCTTTCAGAGAAATGCATGTGAGTTTCTGTTGAATGCTTGTAAGTAACTCAAGTCTCTTTCAAAGGAAAGTGATTTTCTCTGAAAGGACAGCATTTAGAAAGTGAAGCAACATTCCAATCACTTCGCACAGTGAATTGAAGTGTTGGAACAGAGTACTTCTCTTTCATAGAAACTTATTTGTGTTTCTTGTGAATGCTTGCAAGTATCTTAAGGCACTTTCAAAGGAAAGTGATTTTCTCTAAAGGACAGCATTTAGAAAGTGAAGCAACACTCCATTCACTTCGCACAGTGAATTGAAGTGTTGGAACAGACTGCTCCCTTTCAGAGAAATGCATGTGAGTTTCTTCGTAATGCTTGTAAGTAGCTTAAGGCACTTTCAAAGGAAAGTGATTTTCTCTGAAAGGACAGCATTCAGAAAGTGAAGCAAACCTCCATTCACTTCGCACAGTGAATTAAAGTGTTGGAACAGACTGCTTCTCTTTCACAGAAACGCATGTTAGTTTCTTCCTAATTCTTGTAAGTAGCTTAAGGAACTTTCAAAGGAAAGTGATTTTCTCTGAAAGGACAGCATTTAGAAAGTGAAGCAATACTCTATTCACTTCGCACAGTGAATTGAAGTGTTGGAACAGACTGCTTCTCTTTCAGAGAAACAGATGTGAATTTCTGTTGAATGAATGTAAGTAGCTTAAGGAATTTTTAAAGGAAAGTGATTTTCTCTGAAAGGATAGCATTTAAAAAGTGAAGCAACACTCCATTGACTTCGCACAGTGAATTGAAGTGTTGGAAGAGAAGGCTTCTCTTTCAGAGAAATGCATGTGAGTTTCTTGTGAATGCTTGAAAGTTGCTTAAGGCACTTTCAAACAAAAGTGATTTTATCTGAAAGTACAGCATTTAGAAAGTGAAGCAACACTCCATTCACTTCGCACAGTGAATTGAAGTGTTGGAACAGACTGCTTCCCTTTCAGAGAAACGCATGTGAGTTTCTTCCTAATGCTTGTAAGTAGTTTAAGACACTTTCAAAGGAAAGTGATTTTCTCTGAAAGTACAGCATTTAGAAAGTGAAGCAACACTCCACTAACTTCGGACAGTGAATTGAAGTGTTGGAACAGACTGCTTCTATTTCAGAGAAACGCTTGTGTGTTTCTTGTGAATGCTTGAAAATAGCTTAAGGCACTTTCAATGGAAAGTGATTTTCTCTGAAAGTACAGCATTTAGAAAGTGAAGCAACACTCCACTCACTTTGGACAGTGAATTGAAGTGTTAGAACAGACTGCTTCTCTTTCAGAGAAACGCATTGATTTTCTGTTTAATGAATGCAACATTTGAAGAGCTTAAGGCTCTTTCAAAGGAAAGTGAATTTCTCTGAAAGGACAGCATGTAGAAAGTGAAGCAACACTCTATTCACTTCGCACAATGAATTGAAGTGTTGGAACGAACTGCTTCTCTTTCAGAGAAATGCATGTGAGTTTCTGTTGAATGCTTGTAAGAAGCTTAAGGCACTTTCAAAGGAAAGTGATTTTCTCTGAAAGGACAGTATTTAGAAAGTGAAGCAACACTCCATTCACTTCGCACAGTGAATTGAAGTGTTGGAACAGACTGCTTCTCTTTCAGAGAAATGCATGTGAGTTTTTTGTGAATGCTTGAAAGTAGTTTAAGGCACTTTCAAAGGAAAGTGATTTTCTCTGAAAGGACAGCATTTAGAAAGTGAAGCAACACTCCATTCACTTCGCACAGTGAATTGAAGTGTTGGATCAGTCTGCTTCTCTTTCAGAGAAATGTATGTGAGTTTCTGGTGAATGCTGGTAAGTAGATTAAGGCACTTTCAAAGTAAAGTGATTTTCTCTGAAAGGACAGCATTTAGAAAGTGAGGCAACACTCGATTCACTTTGAACAGTGAATTGAAGTTTTGGAACAGAATGCTTCTTTTTCAGAGAAACGCATGTGAGTTTCTTGTGAACGCTTGAAAGTAGCTTAAGGCACTTTCAAAGGAAAGTGATTTTCTCTGAAAGGACAGCATTTAGAAAGTGAAGCAACACTCCATTCACTTCGCACAGTGAATTGAAGTCTTGGAAGAGAAGGCTTCTCTTTCCGAGAAATGCATGTGAGTTTCTTGTGAATGCTTGAATGTTGCTTAAGGCACTTTCAAAGAAAAGTGATTTTCTCTGAAAGGACAGCATTTAGAAAGTGAAGCAACACTCCATACACTTCGCACAGTGAATTGAAGTGTTGGAACAGACTGCTTCTCTTTCAGAGAAATGCATGTGAGTTTCTGTTGAATGCTTGTAAGTAGCTCAAAACTCTTTCAAAGGAAAGTGATTTTCTCTGAAACGACAGCATTTAGAAAGTTAAGCAACACTCCATTCCCTTCATGCAGTGAATTGAAGTGTTGGAACAGACTGCTTCTCTTTCAGAGAAACTCATGTGACTTTCTTCCTAATGCTTGTAAGTAGCTTAAGGCCCTTTCAAAGGAAAGTGATTTTCTCTGAAAGGACAGCATTTAGAAAGTGAAGCAACAATCTATTCACTTCACACAATGAATTGAAGTGTTGGAACAGACTGCTTCCCTTTCAGAGAAACGCATGTGAGTTTCTTCCTAATCCTTGTAAGTAGCTTAAGGCACTTTCAAAGGAAAGTGATTTTTTCTGAAAGGACAGCATTTAGAAAGTGAAGCAACACTCCATTCACTTCGCACAGTGAATTGAAGTGTTGGAACAGACTGCTTCTCTTTCAGAGAAACGCATGTGAGTTTTTTGTGAATGCTTGTAAGTAGTTAAAGGCACTTTGAAAGGAAAGTGATTTTCTCTGAAAGGACAGCATTTAGAAAGTGAAGCAACACTCCATTCACTTCGCACATTGAATTGATGTGTTGGAACAGACTGCTTCTCTTTCAGAGAAACACATGTGAGTTTCTTCCTAATGCTTGTAAGTAGCTTAAGGCAGTTTCAAAAGAGAGTGAATTTCTCTGAAAGGAGAGCATTTAGAAAGTGTTGCAACACTCCATTCACTTCGCCCAGAGAACTGAAGTGTTGGAACAGACTGCTTATCTTTCATAGAAACGCATGTGAGTTTTTTCCTAATGCTTGTAAGTAGCTTAATTCACTTTCAAAGGAAAGTGATTTTCTCTGAAAGTACACCATTTAGAAAGTGAAGCAACACTCCATTCACTTCGCACAGTGAATTGATGTGTTGGAAGAGAAGGCTTCTCTTTCAAAGAAATGCATGTGTATTTCTTGTGAATGCTTGAAAGTTGCTTAAGGCACTTTCAAAGAAAAGTGATTTTCTATGAAAGTACAGCATTTAAAAAGTGAAGCAACACTCCATTCACTTCGCACAGTGAATTGAAGTATTGGAAGAGAAGGCTTCTCTTTCAGAGACATGCATGTGAGTTTCTTGTGAATGCTTGAAAGTTGCTTAAGGCACTTTCAAACAAAAGTGATTTTATCTGAAAGTACAGCATTTAGAAAGTGAAGCAACACTCCATTCACTTCGCACAGTGAATTGAAGTGTTGGAACAGACTGCTTCCCTTTCAGAGAAACGCATGTGAGTTTCTTCCTAATGCTTGTAAGTAGTTTAAGACACTTTCAAAGGAAAGTGATTTTCTCTGAAAGGACAGCATTTAGAGTGTGAAGCAACACTCCATTCACTTCGCACAGTGAATTAATGTGTTGGTACAGACTGCTTCTCTTTCAGAGAAACGCATGTGAGTTTTTTGTGAATGCTTGTAAGTAGTTTAAGGCACTTTCAAAGAAAAGTTATTTTCTCTGAAAGGACAGCATTTAGAGTGTGAAGCAACACTCCATTCACTTCGCACAGTGAATTGATGTGTTGGAACAGACTGCTTCTCTTTCAGAGAAACTCATGTGAGTCTCTGCTGAATCCTTGTAAGTAGCTTAAGGCACTTTCAAAGGAAAGTGATTTTCTCTGAAAGGACAACATTTAGAAAGTGAGGCAACACTCGATTCACTTTGCACAGTGAATAGAAGTGTTGGAACAGAATGCTTCTCTTTCAGAGAAACGCATGTGAGTTTCTTGTGAACGCTTGAAAGTAGTTTAAGGCACTTTCAAAGGACAGTGATTTTTTCTGAAAGGACAGCATTTAGAATGTGAAGCAACACTCCATTCACATCGCAAAGTGAATTGAAGTGTTGGAACAGACTGCATCTCTTTCAAAGAAATGCATGTGAGTTTCTGTTGAATGCTGGTAAGTAGCTTAACGCACTTTCATAGGAAAGTGATTTTTTCAGAAAGGACAGCATTTAAAAAGTGAAGCAACACTCCATTAACTTCGATCAATGAATTGAAGTGTTGGAACAGACTGCTTCTCTTTCAGAGAAACGCATGTGTGTTTCTTGTGAATTCTTGAAAGTAGCTTAAGGCACTTTCAAAGGAAAGTGATTTTCTCTTAAAGTACAGCATTTAGAAAGTTAAGTAACATTCCATTGACTTCGCACAGTGAATTGAAGTGTTCGAACAGACTGCTTTCCTTTCACAGAAACGCATGTGAGTTTCTTCCTAATGCTTGTAAGTAGCTTAAGGCACTTTCAAAGGAAAGTGATTTTCTCTGAAAGGACAGCATTTAGAAAGTAAAGCAACACTCCATTCACTTTGCACAGTGAATTGAAGTGTTGGAACAGACTGCTTCTCTTTCAGAGAAACGCATGTGAATTTCTGTTGAATGCTTGTAAGTAGATTAAGACACTTTCAAAGGACAGTGATTTTCTCTGAAAGGAAAGTATTTATAAAGTGAAGCAACACTCCATTCACTTCGCACAGTGAATTGAAGTGTTGGAACACACTGCTTCTCTTTCAGAGAAACGCATGTGAATTTCTTCCTAATGCTTGTAAGTAGCTTAAGGCACTTTCAAAGGAAAGTGATTTTCTCTGAAAGGACAGCATTTAGAAAGTGAACCAACACTCCATGCACTTCGCACAGTGAATTGATGTGTTGGAACAGATTGCTTCTCTTTCAGAGAAACGCATGAGAGTTTCTTGTGAATGCTTGAAAGTTGCTTAAGGCACTTTCAAAGGAAAGTGATTGTATCTGAAAGAACAGCATTTAGAAACTGAAGCAAAACTCCATTCACTTCGCACAGAGAATTGAGGTTTTGAAACAGACTGCTTTACTTACATAGAAACGCATGTAAGTTTTTTGTGAATGCTTGAAAGTAGCTTAAGGCACTTTCAAAGGAAAGTGATTTTCTCTGAAAGGACAGCATTTAGAAATTCTTCCAACACTCCATTCACTTCGCACAGTGAATTGTAGTGTTGGAACAGACTGCTTCTCTTTCAGAGAAATGCATGTGAGTTTCTGTTGAATGCTTGTAAGTAGCTTAAGGCACTTTCAAAGGAAAGTGATTTTCTCTGAAAGGACAGCATTTAGAAAGCGAAGCAACACTCCATTCCCTTCGTGCAGTGAATTGAAGTGTTGGAACAGACTACTTCTCTTTAAGAGAAACGCATGTGAGTTTCTTCCTAATGCTTGTAAGTAGCTTAAGGCACTTTCAAAGGAAAGTGATTTTCTCTGAAAGGACAGCATTTAGAGTGTGAAGCAACACTCCATTCACTTCGCACAGTGAATTAATGTGTTGGTACAGACTGCTTCTCTTTCAGAGAAACGCATGTGAGTTTTTTGTGAATGCTTGTAAGTAGTTTAAGGCACTTTCAAAGAAAAGTTATTTTCTCTGAAAGGACAGCATTTAGAGTGTGAAGCAACACTCCATTCACTTCGCACAGTGAATTGATGTGTTGGAACAGACTGCTTCTCTTTCAGAGAAACGCATGTGAGTTTCTTCCTAATGCTTGTAAGTAGCTTAAGGCAGTTTCAAAAGAGAGTGATTTTCTCTGAAAGGAGAGTATTTAGAAAGTGATGCAACACTCCATTCACTTCGCACAGTGAATTGATGTGTTGGAAGAGAAGGCTTCTCTTTCAAAGAAATGCATGTGAGTTTCTTGTGAATGCTTGAAAGTTGCTTAAGGCACTTTCAAAGAAAAGTGATTTTCTCTGAAAGTACAGCATTTAGAAAGTGAAGCAACACTCCATTCACTTCGCACAGTGAATTGAAGTGTTGGAACAGACCGCATTCTCTTTCAGAGAAATGCATGTGAGTTTCTGTTGAATGCTTGTAAGTAACTCAAGTCTCTTTCAAAGGAAAGTGATTTTCTCTGAAAGGACAGCATTTAGAAAGTGAAGCAACATTCCAATCACTTCGCACAGTGAATTGAAGTGTTGGAACAGAGTACTTCTCTTTCATAGAAACTTATTTGTGTTTCTTGTGAATGCTTGCAAGTATCTTAAGGCACTTTCAAAGGAAAGTGATTTTCTCTAAAGGACAGCATTTAGAAAGTGAAGCAACACTCCATTCACTTCGCACAGTGAATTGAAGTGTTGGAACAGACTGCTCCCTTTCAGAGAAATGCATGTGAGTTTCTTCGTAATGCTTGTAAGTAGCTTAAGGCACTTTCAAAGGAAAGTGATTTTCTCTGAAAGGACAGCATTCAGAAAGTGAAGCAAACCTCCATTCACTTCGCACAGTGAATTAAAGTGTTGGAACAGACTGCTTCTCTTTCACAGAAACGCATGTTAGTTTCTTCCTAATTCTTGTAAGTAGCTTAAGGAACTTTCAAAGGAAAGTGATTTTCTCTGAAAGGACAGCATTTAGAAAGTGAAGCAATACTCTATTCACTTCGCACAGTGAATTGAAGTGTTGGAACAGACTGCTTCTCTTTCAGAGAAACAGATGTGAATTTCTGTTGAATGAATGTAAGTAGCTTAAGGAATTTTTAAAGGAAAGTGATTTTCTCTGAAAGGATAGCATTTAAAAAGTGAAGCAACACTCCATTGACTTCGCACAGTGAATTGAAGTGTTGGAAGAGAAGGCTTCTCTTTCAGAGAAATGCATGTGAGTTTCTTGTGAATGCTTGAAAGTTGCTTAAGGCACTTTCAAACAAAAGTGATTTTATCTGAAAGTACAGCATTTAGAAAGTGAAGCAACACTCCACTAACTTCGGACAGTGAATTGAAGTGTTGGAACAGACTGCTTCTATTTCAGAGAAACGCTTGTGTGTTTCTTGTGAATGCTTGAAAATAGCTTAAGGCACTTTCAATGGAAAGTGATTTTCTCTGAAAGTACAGCATTTAGAAAGTGAAGCAACACTCCACTCACTTTGGACAGTGAATTGAAGTGTTAGAACAGACTGCTTCTCTTTCAGAGAAACGCATTGATTTTCTGTTTAATGAATGCAACATTTGAAGAGCTTAAGGCTCTTTCAAAGGAAAGTGAATTTCTCTGAAAGGACAGCATGTAGAAAGTGAAGCAACACTCTATTCACTTCGCACAATGAATTGAAGTGTTGGAACGAACTGCTTCTCTTTCAGAGAAATGCATGTGAGTTTCTGTTGAATGCTTGTAAGAAGCTTAAGGCACTTTCAAAGGAAAGTGATTTTCTCTGAAAGGACAGTATTTAGAAAGTGAAGCAACACTCCATTCACTTCGCACAGTGAATTGAAGTGTTGGAACAGACTGCTTCTCTTTCAGAGAAATGCATGTGAGTTTTTTGTGAATGCTTGAAAGTAGTTTAAGGCACTTTCAAAGGAAAGTGATTTTCTCTGAAAGGACAGCATTTAGAAAGTGAAGCAACACTCCATTCACTTCGCACAGTGAATTGAAGTGTTGGATCAGTCTGCTTCTCTTTCAGAGAAATGTATGTGAGTTTCTGGTGAATGCTGGTAAGTAGATTAAGGCACTTTCAAAGTAAAGTGATTTTCTCTGAAAGGACAGCATTTAGAAAGTGAGGCAACACTCGATTCACTTTGAACAGTGAATTGAAGTTTTGGAACAGAATGCTTCTTTTTCAGAGAAACGCATGTGAGTTTCTTGTGAACGCTTGAAAGTAGCTTAAGGCACTTTCAAAGGAAAGTGATTTTCTCTGAAAGGACAGCATTTAGAAAGTGAAGCAACACTCCATTCACTTCGCACAGTGAATTGAAGTCTTGGAAGAGAAGGCTTCTCTTTCCGAGAAATGCATGTGAGTTTCTTCCTAAACCTTGTAAGTAGCTTAAGGCACTTTCAAAGGAAAGTGATTTTTTCTGAAAGGACAGCATTTAGAAAGTGAAGCAACACTCCATTCACTTCGCACAGTGAATTGAAGTGTTGGAACAGACTGCTTCTCTTTCAGAGAAACGCATGTGAGTTTTTTGTGAATGCTTGTAAGTAGTTTAAGGCACTTTGAAAGGAAAGTGATTTTCTCTGAAAGGACAGCATTTAGAAAGTGAAGCAACACTCCATTCACTTCGCACAGTGAATTGATGTGTTGGAACAGACTGCTTCTCTTTCAGAGAAACACATGTGAGTTTCTTCCTAATGCTTGTAAGTAGCTTAAGGCAGTTTCAAAAGAGAGTGAATTTCTCTGAAAGGAGAGCATTTAGAAAGTGTTGCAACACTCCATTCACTTCGCCCAGAGAACTGAAGTGTTGGAACAGACTGCTTATCTTTCATAGAAACGCATGTGAGTTTTTTCCTAATGCTTGTAAGTAGCTTAATTCACTTTCAAAGGAAAGTGATTTTCTCTGAAAGTACACCATTTAGAAAGTGAAGCAACACTCCATTCACTTCGCACAGTGAATTGATGTGTTGGAAGAGAAGGCTTCTCTTTCAAAGAAATGCATGTGTATTTCTTGTGAATGCTTGAAAGTTGCTTAAGGCACTTTCAAAGAAAAGTAATTTTCTATGAAAGTACAGCATTTAAAAAGTGAAGCAACACTCCATTCACTTCGCACAGTGAATTGAAGTATTGGAAGAGAAGGCTTCTCTTTCAGAGACATGCATGTGAGTTTCTTGTGAATGCTTGAAAGTTGCTTAAGGCACTTTCAAACAAAAGTGATTTTATCTGAAAGTACAGCATTTAGAAAGTGAAGCAACACTCCATTCACTTCGCACAGTGAATTGAAGTTTTGGAACAGACTGTTTCTCTTTCAGAGAAATGCATGTGAGTTTCTGTTGAATGCTTGTAAGTAGCTCAAAACTCTTTCAAAGGAAAGTGATTTTCTCTGAAAGGACAGCATTTAGAAAGTCAAGCAACACTCCATTCCCTTCGTGCAGTGAATTGAAGTGTTGGAACAGACTGCTTCTCTTTCAGAGAAACTCATGTGACTTTCTTCCTAATGCTTGTAAGTAACTTAAGGCCCTTTCAAAGGAAAGTGATTTTCTCTGAAAGGACAGCATTTAGAAAGTGAAGCAACACTCCATTCACTTCGCACTGTGAATTAAAGTGTTGGAACAGACTGCTTCTCTTTCACAGAAATGCATGTTAGTTTCTTCCTAATTCTTGTAAGTAGCTTAAGGCCCTTTCAAAGGTAAGTGATTTTCTCTGAAAGGACAGCATTTAGAAAGTGAAGCAACACTCTATTCACTTCACACAGTGAATTGAAGTGTTGGAACAGAATGCTTCTCTTTCAGAGAGACGCATGTGAATTTCTGTTGAATGCTTGTAAGTAGGTTAAGACACTTTCAAAGGACAGTGATTTTCACTGAAAGGAAAGCATTTATAAAGTGAAGCAACACTCCATTCACTTCGCACAGTGAATTGAAGTGTTGGAAGAGACTGCTTCTCTTTAAGAGAATCGCATGTGTGTTTCTTGTGAATGCTTGAAAGTAGCTTAACGCACTTTCAAAACAAAGTGATTTTCTCTGAAAGTACAGCATTTAGAAAGTTAAGTAACATTCCATTGACTTCACACCGTGAATTGAAGTGTTTGAACAGAATGCTTCTCTTTCAGAGAAATGCATGTGAGGTTCTGGTGAATGCTTGTAAGTAGCTTAAGGCACTTTGAAAGGAAAGTGATTTTCTCTGAAAGGTCAGCGTTTAGAGAGTGAAGCAATACTCCATTCACTTCGCACAGTGAATTGAAGTGATGGAAGAGAAGGCTTCACTTTCAGAGAAATGCATGTGAGTTTCTTGTCAATGCTTGAAAGTTGCTTAAGGCACTTTTAAACAAAAGTGATTTTGTCTCAAAGGACAGCATTTAGAAAGTGAATCAACACTCCATTCACTTCGCACAGTGAATTGAAGTGTTGGAACTGACTGCTTCTCTTTCAGAGAAACCCATGTGAATTTCTTCCTAATGCTTGTAAGTAGCTTAAGGCACTTAAAAAGGAAAGTGATTTTCTCTGAAAGGACAGCATTTAGAAATTCTTGCAACACTCCATTCACTTCGCACAGTGAATTGAAGTGTTGGAACAGACTGCTTCTCTTTCAGAGAAATGCATGTGAGTTTCTGTTGAATGCTTGTAAGTAGCTTAAGGCACTTTCAAAGGAAAGTGATTTTCTCTGAAAGGACAGCATTTAGAAAGCGAAGCAACACTCCATTCCCTTCGTGCAGTGAATTGAAGTGTTGGAACAGACTGCTTCTCTTTCAGAGAAACGCATGTGAGTTTCTTCCTAATGCTTGTAAGTAGCTCAAGGCACGTTCAAAGGAAAGTGACTTTCTCTGAAAGGACAGCATTAAGAAAGTGAAGCATCACTCAATTCACTTCGTACAGTGAATTTAAGTGTTGGAACAGACTGCTTCTGTTTCAGAGAAATGCATGTGAGTTTCTGTTGAATGCTTGTAAGTAGCTCAAACCTCTTTCAAAGGAAAGTGATTTTCTCTGAAAGGACAGCATTTAGAAAGTGAAGCAACATTCCATTCCCTTCGTGCAGTGAATTGAAGTGTTGGAACAGAGTGCTTCTCTTTCATAGAAACGCATTAGTGTTTCTTGTGAATGCTTGCAAGTTGCTTAAGGCACTTTCAAAGGAAAGTGATTTTCTCTGAAAGGACAGCATTTAGAAAGTGAAGCAACACTCCATTCACTTCGCACAGTGAATTGAAGTGTTGGAACAGACTGCTTCTGTTTCAGAGAAATGCATGTGAGTTTCTGTTGAATGCTTGTAAGTAGCTCAAAGCTCTTTCAAAGGAAAGTGATTTTCTCTGAAAGGACAGCATTTAGAAAGTGAAGCAACACTCCATTCACTTCGCACAGTGAATTGAAGTGTTGGAACAGACTGCTTCTCTTTCAGAGACATGCATGTGAGTTTCTTGTGAATGCTTGAAAGTTGCTTAAGACACTTTCAAACAAAAGTGATTTTATCTGAAAGTACAGCATTTAGAAAGTGAAGCAACACTCCATTCACTTCGCACAGTGAATTGAAGTGTTGGAACAGACTGCTTCTCTTTCAGAGAAACGTATGTGTGTTTCTTGTGAATGCTTGAAAGTAGCTGAAGGCACTTTCAAAAGAATGTGATTTTCTCTGAAAGGACAGCATTTAGAAAGTGAAGCAACACTCCATTCACTTCGCACAGTGAATTGAAGTGTTGGAACAGACTGCTTCTCTTTCAGAGACATGCATGTGAGTTTCTTGTGAATGCTTGAAAGTTGCTTAAGGCACTTTCAAACAAAAGTGATTTTATCTGAAAGTACAGCATTTAGAAAGTGAAGCAACACTCCATTCACTTCGCACAGTGAATTGAAGTGTTGGAACAGACTGCTTCTCTTTCAGAGAAATGCATGTGAGTTTCTGTTGAATGCTTGTAAGTAGCACAAAACTCTTTCAAAGGAAAGTGATTTTCTCTGAAAGGACAGCATTTAGAAAGTCAAGCAACACTCCATTCCCTTCGTGCAGTGAATTGAAGTGTTGGAACAGACTGCTTCTCTTTCAGAAAAACTCATGTGACTTTCTTCCTAATGCTTGTAAGTTGCTTAAGGCCCTTTCAAAGGAAAGTGATTTTCTCTGAAAGGACAGCATTTAGAAAGTGAAGCAACACTCCATTCACTTCGCACAGTGAATTAAAGTGTTGGAACAGACTGCTTCTCTTTCACAGAAACGCATGTTAGTTTCTTCCTAATGCTTCCAAGTAGCTTAAGGCCCTTTCAAAGGAAAGTGATTTTCTCTGAAAGGACAGCATTTAGAAAGTGAAGCAACACTCTATTCACTTCACACAGTGAATTGAAGTGTTGGAACAGAATGCTTCTCTTTCAGAGAAACGCATGTGAATTTCTGTTGAATGCTTGTAAGTAGGTTAAGACACTTTCAAAGGACAGTGATTTTCTCTGAAAGGAAAGCATTTATAAAGTGAAGCAACACTCCATTCACTTCGCACAGTGAATTGAAGTGTTGGAAGAGACTGCTTCTCTTTAAGAGAATCGCATGTGTGTTTCTTGTGAATGCTTGAAAGTAGCTTAACGCACTTTCAAAACAAAGTGATTTTCTCTGAAAGGACAGCATTTAGAAAGTGAAGCAACACTCCATTCCCTTCGTGCAGTGAATTGAAGTGTTGGAACAGAGTGCATCTCTTTCATAGAAACGCATTAGTGTTTCTTGTGAATGCTTGCAAGTTGCTTAAGGCACTTTCAAAGGAAAGTGATTTTCTCTGAAAGGACAGCATTTAGAAAGTGAAGCAACACTCCATTCACTTCGCACAGTGAATTGAAGTGTTGGAACAGACTGCTTCTCTTTCAGAGACATGCATGTGAGTTTCTTGTGAATGCTTGAAAGTTGCTTAAGACACTTTCAAACAAAAGTGATTTTATCTGAAAGTACAGCATTTAGAAAGTGAAGCAACACTCCATTCACTTCGCACAGTGAATTGAAGTGTTGGAACAGACTGCTTCTCTTTCAGAGAAACGTATGTGTGTTTCTTGTGAATGCTTGAAAGTAGCTGAAGGCACTTTCAAAGGAATGTGATTTTCTCTGAAAGGACAGCATTTAGAAAGTGAAGCAACACTCCATTCACTTCGCACAGTGAATTGAAGTGTTGGAACAGACTGCTTCTCTTTCAGAGACATGCATGTGAGTTTCTTGTGAATGCTTGAAAGTTGCTTAAGGCACTTTCAAACAAAAGTGATTTTATCTGAAAGTACAGCATTTAGAAAGTGAAGCAACACTCCATTCACTTCGCACAGTGAATTGAAGTGTTGGAACAGATTGCTTCTCTTTCAGAGAAATGCATGTGAGTTTCTGTTGAATGCTTGTAAGTAGCACAAAACTCTTTCAAAGGAAAGTGATTTTCTCTGAAAGGACAGCATTTAGAAAGTCAAGCAACACTCCATTCCCTTCGTGCAGTGAATTGAAGTGTTGGAACAGACTGCTTCTCTTTCAGAAAAACTCATGTGACTTTCTTCCTAATGCTTGTAAGTAGCTTAAGGCCCTTTCAAAGGAAAGTGATTTTCTCTGAAAGGACAGCATTTAGAAAGTGAAGCAACACTCCATTCACTTCGCACAGTGAATTAAAGTGTTGGAACAGACTGCTTCTCTTTCACAGAAACGCATGTTAGTTTCTTCCTAATGCTTCCAAGTAGCTTAAGGCCCTTTCAAAGGAAAGTGATTTTCTCTGAAAGGACAGCATTTAGAAAGTGAAGCAACACTCTATTCATTTCACACAGTGAATTGAAGTGTTGGAACAGAATGCTTCTCTTTCAGAGAAACGCATGTGAATTTCTGTTGAATGCTTGTAAGTAGGTTAAGACACTTTCAAACGACAGTGATTTTCTCTGAAAGGAAAGCATTTATAAAGTGAAGCAACACTCCATTCACTTCGCACAGTGAATTGAAGTGTTGGAAGAGACTGCTTCTCTTTAAGAGAATCGCATGTGTGTTTCTTGTGAATGCTTGAAAGTAGCTTAACGCACTTTCAAAACAAAGTGATTTTCTCTGAAAGGACAGCATTTAGAAAGTGAAGCAACACTCCATTCCCTTCGTGCAGTGAATTGAAGTGTTGGAACAGAGTGCTTCTCTTTCATAGAAACGCATTAGTGTTTCTTGTGAATGCTTGCAAGTTGCTTAAGGCACTTTCAAAGGAAAGTGATTTTCTCTGAAAGGACAGCATTTAGAAAGTGAAGCAACACTCCATTCACTTTGCACAGTGAATTGAAGTGTTGGAACAGACTGCTTCCCTTTCAGAGAAATGCATGTGAGTTTCTGTTGAATGCTTGTAAGTAGCTCAAAGCTCTTTCAAAGGAAAGTGATTTTCTCTGAAAGGACAGCATTTAGAAAGTGAAGCAACACTCCATTCACTTCGCACAGTGAATTGAAGTGTTGGAACAGACTGCTTCTCTTTCAGAGAAACGTATGTGTGTTTCTTGTGAATGCTTGAAAGTAGCTGAAGGCACTTTCAAAGGAATGTGATTTTCTCTGAAAGGACAGCATTTGGAAAGTGAAGCAACACTCCATTCACTTCGCACAGTGAATTGAAGTGTTGGAACAGACTGCTTCTCTTTCAGAGACATGCATGTGAGTTTCTTGTGAATGTTTGAAAGTTGCTTAAGGCACTTTCAAACAAAAGTGATTTTATCTGAAAGTACAGCATTTAGAAAGTGAAGCAACACTCCATTCACTTCGCACAGTGAATTGAAGTGTTGGAACAGACTGCTTCTCTTTCAGAGAAACGTATGTGTGTTTCTTGTGAATGCTTGAAAGTAGCTGAAGGCACTTTCAAAGGAATGTGATTTTCTCTGAAAGGACAGCATTTAGAAAGTGAAGCAACACTCCATTCACTTCGCACAGTGAATTGAAGTGTTGGAACAGACTGCTTCTCTTTCAGAGACATGCATGTGAGTTTCTTGTGAATGCTTGAAAGTTGCTTAAGGCACTTTCAAACAAAAGTGATTTTATCTGAAAGTACAGCATTTAGAAAGTGAAGCAACACTCCATTCACTTCGCACAGTGAATTGAAGTGTTGGAACAGACTGCTTCTCTTTCAGAGAAATGCATGTGAGTTTCTGTTGAATGCTTGTAAGTAGCTCAAAACTCTTTCAAAGGAAAGTGATTTTCTCTGAAAGGACAGCATTTAGAAAATCAAGCAACACTCCATTCCCTTCGTGCAGTGAATTGAAGTGTTGGAACAGACTGCTTCTCTTTCAGAGAAACTCATGTGACTTTCTTCCTAATGCTTGTAAGTAGCTTAAGGCCCTTTCAAAGGAAAGTGATTTTCTCTGAAAGGACAGCATTTAGAAAGTGAAGCAACACTCCATTCACTTCACACAGTGAATTAAAGTGTTGGAACAGACTGCTTCTCTTTCACAGAAACGCATGTTAGTTTCTTCCTAATTCTTGTAAGTAGCTTAAGGCCCTTTCAAAGGAAAGTGATTTTCTCTGAAAGGACAGCATTTAGAAAGTGAAGCAACACTCTATTCACTTCACACAGTGAATTGAAGTGTTGGAACAGAATGCTTCTCTTTCAGAGAAACGCATGTGAATTTCTGTTGAATGCTTGTAAGTAGCTTAAGACACTTTCAAAGGACAGTGATTTTCTCTGAAAGGAAAGCATTTATAAAGTGAAGCAACACTCCATTCACTTCGCACAGTGAATTGAAATGTTGGAAGGGACTGCTTCTCTTTAAGAGAATCGCATGTGTGTTTCTTGTGAATGCTTGAAAGTAGCTTAACGCACTTTCAAAACAAAGTGATTTTCTCTGAAAGGACAGCATTTAGAAAGTGAAGCAACACTCCATTCACTTCGCACAGTGAATTGAAGTGTTGGAACAGACTGCTTCTCTTTCAGAGAAACGCATGTGAGTTTCTTGTGAATGCTTCGAAGGAGCTTAAGGCAGTTTCAAAAGAGAGTGATTTTCTCTGAAAGGAGAGCATTTAGAAAGTGATGCAACACTCCATTAACTTCGCCCAGAGAATTGAAGTGTTGGAACAGACTGCTTCTCATTCATAGAAACGCATGTGAGTTTCTTGTGAATGCTTGCAAGTAGCCTAATTCACTTTCAAAGGAAAGTGATTTTCTCTGAAAGTACACCATTTAGAAAGTGAAGCAACACGCCATTCACTTCGCACAGTGAATTGAAGTGTTGGAAAAGACTGCTTCTCTTTCAGAGAAATGCATGTGAGTTTCTTCTGAATGCTTGAAAGTTGCTTAAGGCACATTCAAAGGAAAGTGATTTTCTCTGAAAGGACAGCATTTAGAAATTCTTGCAACACTCCATTCACTTCGCACAGTGAATTGAAGTGTTAGAACAGACTGCTTCTCTTTCAGAGAAACGCATGTGAGTTTCTGTTGAATGCTTGCAACATTTGAAGAGCTTAAGGCTCTTTCAAAGGAAAGTGATTTTCTCTGAAAGGACAGCATTTAGAAAGTGAAGCAACACTCCATTCCCTTCGTGAAGTGAATTGAAGTGTTGGAACAGAGTGCTTCCTTTCATAGAAACGCATTATTGTTTCTTCTGAATGCTTGCAAGTTGCTTAGGGCACTTTCAAAGGAAAGTGATTTTCTCTGAAAGGACAGCATTTAGAAAGTGAAGCAACACTCCATTCACTTCGCACAGTGAATTGAAGTGTTGGAACAGACTGCTTCTCTTTCAGAGAAATGCATGTGAGTTTTTTGTGAATGCTTGAAAGTAGTTTAAGGCACTTTCAAAGGAAAGTGATTTTCTCTGAAAGGACAGCCTTTAGAAAGTGAAGCAACACTCCACTCCCTTCGCACAGTGAATTGAATTGTTGGAACAGACTGCTTCTCTTTCAGAGAAACGCATGTGAGTTTCTTTCTAATGCTTGTATGTAGCATAAGGCACTTTCAAAGGAAAGTGATTTAATCTGAAAGGACAGCATTTAGAAAATGAAGCAACACTCCATTCACTTCGCACAGTGAATTGAAGTGTTGGAACAGACTGCTTCTCTTTCAGAGAAACGCATGTGAATTTCTGTTGAATGCATGTAAGTAGCTTAAGGCATTTTCAAAGGAAAGTGATTTTCTCTGAAAGGATAGCATTTAAAAAGTGAAGCAACACTCCATTCACTTCGCACAGTGAATTGAAGTGTTGGAAGAGAACGCTTCTCTTTCAGAGAAATGCATGTGAGTTTCTTGTGAATGCTTGAAAGTTGCTTAAAGCACTTTCAAACAAAAGTGATTTTATCTGAAAGTACAGCATTAAGAAAGTGAAGCAACACTCCATTCACTTCGCACAGTGTATTGAAGTGTTTGAACAGACTGCTTCCCTTTCAGAGAAACACATGTGAGTTTCTTCCTAATGCTTGTAAGTAGTTTAAGGCACTTTCAATGGAAAGTGATTTTCTCTTAAAGTACAGCATTTAGAAAGTGAAGTAACATTCCGTTCACTTCGCACAGTGAATTGAAGTGTTGGAACAGATTTCTTCTCTTTCAGAGAAACGCATGTGAGTTTCTGGTGAATGCTTGTAAGTAGCTTAAGGCACTTTGAACGGAAAGTGATTTTCATTGAAAGGACAGCATTTAGTAATTGTTACAACACTCCGTTCACTTCGCACAGTGAATTGAAGTGTTAGAACAGACTGCTTCTCTTTCAGAGAAACGCATTGAGTTTCTGTAGAATGAATGCAACATTTGAAGAGCTTAAGGCTCTTTCAAAGGAAAGTGATTTTCTCTGAAAGGACAGCATTTAGAAAGTGAAGCAACACTCCATTCCTTTTGTGCAGTGAATTGAAGTGTTGGAACAGAGTGCTTCTCTTTAAAAGAAACGCATTATTGTTTCTTGTGAATGCTGGCAAGTTGCTTAAGGTACTTTCAAAGGAAAGTGATTTTCTCTGAAAGGACAGTATTTAGAAAGTGAAGCAACACTCCATTCACATTGCACAGTGAATTGAAGTGTTGGAACAGACTACTTCTCTTTCAGAGAAACGCATGTGAGTTTTTTGTGAATGCTTGAAAGTAGTTTAAGGCACTTTCAAAGGAAAGTGATTTTCTCTGAAAGGACAGCATTTAGAAAGTGAAGCAACACTCCATTCACTTCGCACAGTGAATTGAAGTGTTGGAACAGACTGCTTCTCTTTCAGAGAAATGCATGTGAGTTTCTGGTGAATGCTGGTAAGTAGATTAAGGCACTTTCAAAGGAAAGTGATTTTCTCTGAAAGGACAGCTTTTAGAAAGTGAGGCAACACTCCATTCACTTTGAACAGTGAATTGAAATGTTGGAACAGAATGCTTCTCTTTCAGAGAAATGCATGTGAGTTTCTTGTGAACGCTTGAAAGTAGCTTAAGGCACTTTCAAAGGAAAGTGATTTTCTCTGAAAGGACAGTATTTAGAAAGTGAAGCAACACTCCATTCACTTTGCACAGTGAATTGAAGTGTTGGAACAGACTACTTCTCTTTCAGAGAAACGCATGTGAGTTTTTTGTGAATGCTTGAAAGTAGTTTAAGGCACTTTCAAAGGAAAGTGATTTTCTCTGAAAGGACAGCATTTAGAAAGTGAAGCAACACTCCATTCACTTCGCACAGTGAATTGAAGTCTTGGAAGAGAAGGCTTCTCTTTCCGAAAAATGCATGTGAGTTTCTTGTGAATGCTTGAATGTTGCTTAAGGCACTTTCAAAGAAAAGTGATTTTCTCTGAAAATATAGCATTTTGAAAGTGAAGCAACACTCCATTCACTTTGCACAGTGAATAGAAGTGTTGGAACAGACTGCTTCTCTTTCAGAGAAACGCATGTGAGTTTCTGTTGAATGCTTGCAACATTTGAAAAGCTTAAGGCTCTTTCAAAGGAAAGTGATTTTCTCTGAAAGGACAGCATTTAGAAAGTGAAGCAACACTCCATTCCCTTCGTGAAGTGAATTGAAGTGTTGGAACAGAGTGCTTCCTTTCATAGAAACGCATTATTGTTTCTTCTGAATGCTTGCAAGTTGCTTAAGGCACTTTCAAAGGAAAGTGATTTTCTCTGAAAGGACAGCATTTAGAAAGTGAAGCAACACTCCATTCACTTCGCACAGTGAATTGAAGTGTTGGAACAGATTGCTTCTCTTTCAGAGAAATGCATGTGAGTTTTTTGTGAATGCTTGAAAGTAGTTTAAGGCACTTTCAAAGGAAAGTGATTTTCTCTGAAAGGACATCCTTTAGAAAGTGAAGCAACACTCCACTCCCTTCGCACAGTGAATTGAATTGTTGGAACAGACTGCTTCTCTTTCAGAGAAACGCATGTGAGTTTCTTTCTAATGCTTGTATGTAGCATAAGGCACTTTCAAAGGAAAGTGATTTAATCTGAAAGGACAACATTTAGAAAATGAAGCAACACTCCATTCACTTCGCACAGTGAATTGAAGTGTTGGAACAGACTGCTTCTCTTTCAGAGAAACGCATGTGAATTTCTGTTGAATGCATGTAAGTAGCTTAAGGCATTTTCAAAGGAAAGTGATTTTCTCTGAAAGGATAGCATTTAAAAAGTGAAGCAACACTCCATTCACTTCGCACAGTGAATTGAAGTGTTGGAAGGGAACGCTTCTCTTTCAGAGAAATGCATGTGAGTTTCTTGTGAATGCTTGAAAGTTGCTTAAGGCACTTTCAAACAAAAGTGATTTTATCTGAAAGTACAGCATTTAGAAAGTGAAGCAACACTCCATTCACTTCGCACAGTGTATTGAAGTGTTGGAACAGACTGCTTCCCTTTCAGAGAAACACATGTGAGTTTCTTCCTAATGCTTGTAAGTAGTTTAAGGCACTTTCAATGGAAAGTGATTTTCTCTGAAAGTACAGCATTTAGAAAGTGAAGTAACATTCCATTCACTTCGCACAGTGAATTGAAGTGTTGGAACAGATTGCTTCTCTTTCAGAGAAACGCATGTGAGTTTCTGGTGAATGCTTGTAAGTAGCTTAAGGCACTTTGAACGGAAAGTGATTTTCATTGAAAGGACAGCATTTAGTAATTGTTACAACACTCCGTTCACTTCGCACAGTGAATTGAAGTGTTAGAACAGACTGCTTCTCTTTCAGAGAAACGCATTGAGTTTCTGTTGAATGAATGCAACATTTGAAGAGCTTAAGGCTCTTTCAAAGGAACGTGATTTTCTCTGAAAGGACAGCATTTAGAAAGTGAAGCAACACTCCATTCCCTTTGTGCAGTGAATTGAAGTGTTGGAACAGAGTGCTTCTCTTTAAAAGAAACGCATTATTGTTTCTTGTGAATGCTGGCAAGTTGCTTAAGGCACTTTTAAAGGAAAGTGATTTTCTCTGAAAGGACAGTATTTAGAAAGTGAAGCAACACTCCATTCACTTTGCACAGTGAATTGAAGTGTTGGAACACACTGCTTCTCTTTCAGAGAAACGTATGTGTGTTTCTTGTGAATGCTTGAAAGTAGCTGAAGGCACTTTCAAAGGAATGTGATTTTCTCTGAAAGGACAGCATTTAGAAAGTGAAGCAACACTCCATTCACTTCGCACAGTGAATTGAAGTGTTGGAACAGACTGCTTCTCTTTCAGAGACATGCATGTGAGTTTCTTGTGAATGCTTGAAAGTTGCTTAAGGCACTTTCAAACAAAAGTGATTTTATCTGAAAGTACAGCATTTAGAAAGTGAAGCAACACTCCATTCACTTCGCACAGTGAATTGAAGTGTTGGAACAGACTGCTTCTCTTTCAGAGAAATGCATGTGAGTTTCTGTTGAATGCTTGTAAGTAGCTCAAAACTCTTTCAAAGGAAAGTGATTTTCTCTGAAAGGACAGCATTTAGAAAGTCAAGCAACACTCCATTCCCTTCGTGCAGTGAATTGAAGTGTTGGAACAGACTGCTTCTCTTTCAGAGAAACTCATGTGACTTTCTTCCTAATGCTTGTAAGTAGCTTAAGGCCCTTTCAAAGGAAAGTGATTTTCTCTGAAAGGACAGCATTTAGAAAGTGAAGCAACACTCCATTCACTTCGCACAGTGAATTAAAGTGTTGGAACAGACTGCTTCTCTTTCACAGAAACGCATGTTAGTTTCTTCCTAATTCTTGTAAGTAGCTTAAGGCCCTTTCAAAGGAAAGTGATTTTCTCTGAAAGGACAGCATTTAGAAAGTGAAGCAACACTCTATTCACTTCACACAGTGAATTGAAGTGTTGGAACAGAATGCTTCTCTTTCAGAGAAACGCATGTGAATTTCTGTTGAATGCTTGTAAGTAGCTTAAGACACTTTCAAAGGACAGTGATTTTCTCTGAAAGGAAAGCATTTATAAAGTGAAGCAACACTCCATTCACTTCGCACAGTGAATTGAAGTGTTGGAAGAGAGTGCTTCTCTTTAAGAGAATCGCATGTGTGTTTCTTGTGAATGCTTGAAAGTAGCTTAACGCACTTTCAAAACAAAGTGATTTTCTCTGAAAGGACAGCATTTAGAAAGTGAAGCAACACTCCATTCACTTTGCACAGTGAATTGAAGTGTTGGAACAGACTGCTTCTCTTTCAGAGAAACGCATGTGAGTTTCTTGTGAATGCTTCTAAGGAGCTTAAGGCAGTTTCAAAAGAGAGTGATTTTCTCTGAAAGGAGAGCATTTAGAAAGTGATGCAACACTCCATTAACTTCGCCCAGAGAATTGAAGTGTTGGAACAGACTGCTTCTCATTCATAGAAACGCATGTGAGTTTCTTGTGAATGCTTGCAAGTAGCTTAATTCACTTTCAAAGGAAAGTGATTTTCTCTGAAAGTACACCATTTAGAAAGTGAAGCAACACGCCATTCACTTTGCACAGTGAATTGAAGTCTTGGAAAAGACTGCTTCTCTTTCAGAGAAATGCATGTGAGTTTCTTCTGAATGCTTGAAAGTTGCTTAAGGCACATTCAAAGGAAAGTGATTTTCTCTGAAAGGACAGCATTTAGAAATTCTTGCAACACTCCATTCACTTCGCACAGTGAATTGAAGTGTTAGAACAGACTGCTTCTCTTTCAGAGAAACGCATGTGAGTTTCTGTTGAATGCTTGCAACATTTGAAGAGCTTAAGGCTCTTTCAAAGGAAAGTGATTTTCTCTGAAAGGACAGCATTTAGAAAGTGAAGCAACACTCCATTCTCTTCGTGAAGTGAATTGAAGTGTTGGAACAGAGTGCTTCCTTTCATAGAAACGCATTATTGTTTCTTCTGAATGCTTGCAAGTTGCTTAGGGCACTTTCAAAGGAAAGTGATTTTCTCTGAAAGGACAGCATTTAGAAAGTGAAGCAACACTCCATTCACTTCGCACAGTGAATTGAAGTGTTGGAACAGACTGCTTCTCTTTCAGAGAAACGCATGTGAATTTCTGTTGAATGCATGTAAGTAGCTTAAGGCATTTTCAAAGGAAAGTGATTTTCTCTGAAAGGATAGCATTTAAAAAGTGAAGCAACACTCCATTCACTTCGCACAGTGAATTGAAGTGTTGGAAGAGAACGCTTCTCTTTCAGAGAAACACATGTGAGTTTCTTCCTAATGCTTGTAAGTAGTTTAAGGCACTTTCAATGGAAAGTGATTTTCTCTTAAAGTACAGCATTTAGAAAGTGAAGTAACATTCCATTCACTTCGCACAGTGAATTGAAGTGTTGGAACAGATTGCTTCTCTTTCAGAGAAACGCATGTGAGTTTCTGGTGAATGCTTGTAAGTAGCTTAAGGCACTTTGAACGGAAAGTGATTTTCATTGAAAGGACAGCATTTAGTAATTGTTACAACACTCCGTTCACTTCGCACAGTGAATTGAAGTGTTAGAACAGACTGCTTCTCTTTCAGAGAAACGCATTGAGTTTCTGTAGAATGAATGCAACATTTGAAGAGCTTAAGGCTCTTTCAAAGGAAAGTGATTTTCTCTGAAAGGACAGCATTTAGAAAGTGAAGCAACACTCCATTCCTTTTGTGCAGTGAATTGAAGTGTTGGAACAGAGTGCTTCTCTTTAAAAGAAACGCATTATTGTTTCTTGTGAATGCTGGCAAGTTGCTTAAGGTACTTTCAAAGGAAAGTGATTTTCTCTGAAAGGACAGTATTTAGAAAGTGAAGCAACACTCCATTCACTTTGCACAGTGAATTGAAGTGTTGGAACAGACTACTTCTCTTTCAGAGAAACGCATGTGAGTTTTTTGTGAATGCTTGAAAGTAGTTTAAGGCACTTTCAAAGGAAAGTGATTTTCTCTGAAAGGACAGCATTTAGAAAGTGAAGCAACACTCCATTCACTTCGCACAGTGAATTGAAGTGTTGGAACAGACTGCTTCTCTTTCAGAGAAATGCATGTGAGTTTCTGTTGAATGCTTGTAAGTAGCTTAAGGCACTTTGAAAGAAAAGTGATTTTCTCTGAAAGGACAGCATTCAGAAAGTGAAGCAGCACTCCATTCACTTCCCACAGTGAATTGAAGTGTTGGATCAGTCTGCTTCTCTTTCAGAGAAATGCATGTGAGTTTCTGGTGAATGCTGGTAAGTAGATTAAGGCACTTTCAAAGGAAAGTGATTTTCTCTGAAAGGACAGCTTTTAGAAAGTGAGGCAACACTCCATTCACTTTGAACAGTGAATTGAAATGTTGGAACAGAATGCTTCTCTTTCAGAGAAATGCATGTGAGTTTCTTGTGAACGCTTGAAAGTAGCTTAAGGCACTTTCAAAGGAAAGTGATTTTCTCTGAAAGGACAGCATTTAGAAAGTGAAGCAACACTCCATTCACTTCGCACAGTGAATTGAAGTCTTGGAAGAGAAGGCTTCTCTTTCCGAAAAATGCATGTGAGTTTCTTGTGAATGCTTGAAAGTTGCTTAAGGCACTTTCAAAGAAAAGTGATTTTCTCTGAAAATATAGCATTTTGAAAGTGAAGCAACACTCCATTCACTTTGCACAGTGAATAGAAGTGTTGGAACAGACTGCTTCTCTTTCAGAGAAACGCATGTGAGTTTCTGTTGAATGCTTGCAACATTTGAAAAGCTTAAGGCTCTTTCAAAGGAAAGTGATTTTCTCTGAAAGGACAGCATTTAGAAAGTGAAGCAACACTCCATTCCCTTCGTGAAGTGAATTGAAGTGTTGGAACAGAGTGCTTCCTTTCATAGAAACGCATTATTGTTTCTTCTGAATGCTTGCAAGTTGCTTAAGGCACTTTCAAAGGAAAGTGATTTTCTCTGAAAGGACAGCATTTAGAAAGTGAAGCAACACTCCATTCACTTCGCACAGTGAATTGAAGTGTTGGAACAGATTGCTTCTCTTTCAGAGAAATGCATGTGAGTTTTTTGTGAATGCTTGAAAGTAGTTTAAGGCACTTTCAAAGGAAAGTGATTTTCTCTGAAAGGACATCCTTTAGAAAGTGAAGCAACACTCCACTCCCTTCGCACAGTGAATTGAATTGTTGGAACAGACTGCTTCTCTTTCAGAGAAATGCATGTGAGTTTCTTTCTAATGCTTGTATGTAGCATAAGGCACTTTCAAAGGAAAGTGATTTAATCTGAAAGGACAACATTTAGAAAATGAAGCAACACTCCATTCACTTCGCACAGTGAATTGAAGTGTTGGAACAGACTGCTTCTCTTTCAGAGAAACGCATGTGAATTTCTGTTGAATGCATGTAAGTAGCTTAAGGCATTTTCTAAGGAAAGTGATTTTCTCTGAAAGGATAGCATTTAAAAAGTGAAGCAAAGCCGGGCGGTGGTGGCGCACGCCTTTAATCCCAGCACTCGGGAGGCAGAGTCAGGCGGATCTCTGTGAGTTCGAGGCCAGCCTGGGATACAAGAGCTAGTTCCAGGACAGGCACCAAAAAACTACAGAGAAACCCTGTCTCAAAAAAAAAAAAAAAAAAAAAAAAGAAAAAACAAACAAAAAACAAAAAACAAAATAAAAAGTGAAGCAACACTCCATTCACTTCGCACAGTGAATTGAAGTGTTGGAAGGGATCGCTTCTCTTTCAGAGAAATGCATGTGAGTTTCTTGTGAATGCTTGAAAGTTGCTTAATGCACTTTCAAACAAAAGTGACTTTATCTGAAAGTACAGCATTTAGAAAGTGAAGCAACACTCCATTCACTTCGCACAGTGTATTGAAGTGTTGGAACAGACTGCTTCCCTTTCAGAGAAACACATGTGAGTTTCATCCTAATGCTTGTAAGTAGTTTAAGGCACTTTCAATGGAAAGTGATTTTCTCTGAAAGTACAGCATTTAGAAAGTGAAGTAACATTCCATTCACTTCGCACAGTGAATTGAAGTGTTGGAACAGATTGCTTCTCTTTCAGAGAAACGCATGTGAGTTTCTGGTGAATGCTTGTAAGTAGCTTAAGGCACTTTGAACGGAAAGTGATTTTCATTGAAAGGACAGCATTTAGTAATTGTTACAACACTCCGTTCACTTCGCACAGTGAATTGAAGTGTTAGAACAGACTGCTTCTCTTTCAGAGAAACGCATTGAGTTTCTGTTGAATGAATGCAACATTTGAAGAGCTTAAGGCTCTTTCAAAGGAAAGTGATTTTCTCTGAAAGGACAGCATTTAGAAAGTGAAGCAACACTCCATTCCCTTTGTGCAGTGAATTGAAGTGTTGGAACAGAGTGCTTCTCTTTAAAAGAAACGCATTATTGTTTCTTGTGAATGCTGGCAAGTTGCTTAAGGCACTTTTAAAGGAAAGTGATTTTCTCTGAAAGGACAGTATTTAGAAAGTGAAGCAACACTCCATTCACTTTGCACAGTGAATTGAAGTGTTGGAACAGACTACTTCTCTTTCAGAGAAACGCATGTGAGTTTTTTGTGAATGCTTGAAAGTAGTTTAAGGCACTTTCAAAGGAAAATGATTTTCTCTGAAAGGACAGCATTTAGAAAGTGAAGCAACACTCCATTCACTTCGCACAGTGAATTGAAGTGTTGGAACAGACTGCTTCTCTTTCAGAGAAATGCATGAGAGTTTCTGTTGAATGCTTGTAAGTAGCTTAAGGCACTTTGAAAGGAAAGTGATTTTCTCTGAAAGGACAGCATTTAGAAAGTGAAGCAACACTCCATTCACTTCCCACAGTGAATTGAAGTGTTGGATCAGTCTGCTTCTCTTTCAAAGAAATGCATGTGAGTTTCTGGTGAATGCTGGTAAGTAGATTAAGGCACTTTCAAAGGAAAGTGATTTTCTCTGAAAGGACAGCTTTTAGAAAGTGAGGCAACACTCCATTCACTTTGAACAGTGAATTGAAGTGTTGGAGCAGAATGCTTCTCTTTCAGAGAAACGCATGTGAGTTTCTTGTGAACACTTGAAAGTAGCTTAAGGCACTTTCAAAGGAAAGTGATTTTCTCTGAAAGGACAGCATTCAGAAAGTGAATCAACACTCCATTCACTTCGCACAGTGAATTGAAGTCTTGGAAGAGAAGGCTTCTCTTTCCGAAAAATGCATGTGAGTTTCTTGTGAATGCTTGAAAGTTGCTTAAGGCACTTTCAAAGAAAAGTGATTTTCTCTGAAAATATAGCATTTTGAAAGTGAAGCAACACTCCATTCACTTTGCACAGTGAATAGAAGTGTTGGAACAGACTGCTTCACTTTCAGAGAAATGCATGTGAGTTTCTGTTGAATGCTTGTAAGTAGCTCAAAGCTCCTTCAAAGGAAAGTGATTTTCTCTGAACGGACAGCATTTAGAAAGTGAAGCAACACTCCATTCCCTTCGTGCAGTGAATTGAAGTGTTGGAACAGACTGCTTCTCTTTCAGAGAAGCGCATGTGACTTTCTTCCTAATGCTTGTAAGTAGCTTAAGGCCCTTTCAAAGGAAAGTGATTTTCTCTGAAAGGAAAGCATTTAGAAAGTGAAGCAACACTCCATTCACTTCGCACAGTGAATTGAAGTGTTGTAACAGACTGCTTCTCTTTCACAGAAACGCATGTGAATTTCTTCCTAATGCTTGTAAGTAGCTTAAGGCCCTTTCAAAGGAAAGTGATTTTCTCAGAATGGAGAGCATTTAGAAATTGAAGCAACACTCCATTCACTTCGGACAGTGAATTGAAGTGTTGGAACAGACCGCTTCTCTTTCAGAGAAACGCATGTGCGTTTCTTGTGAATGCTTGTAAGTAGCTTAAGGCAGTACCAAAAGAGAGTGATTTTCTCTAAACGGAGAGCATTAAGAAAGTGAAGCAAAACTCCATTCACTTCGCACAGAGAATTGAAGTGTTGGAACAGACTGCTTCTCTTTCATAGAAAAGCATGTAAGTTATTTGTGAATGCTTGAAACTAGCTTAAGGCACTTTCAAAGGAAAGTGATTTTCTCTGAAAGGACAGCATTTAGAAATTCTTGCAACACTCCATTCATTTCGCAGAATGAATTGAAGTTTTGGAACAGACTGCTTCTCTTTCAGAGAAACGCATGTGAGTTTCTTGTGAATGCTTGTAAGTAGTTTAAGGCAGTTTCAAAAGAGAGTGATTTTCTCTAACAGGAGAGCATTAAGAAAGTGAAGCAACACTCCATTCAATACGCACAGTGAATTGAAGTGTTGGAACAGACTGCTTCTCTTTCAGAGAAACGCATGTGAATTTCTGTTGAATGCATGTAAGTAGCTTAAGGCATTTTCAAAGGAAAGTGATTTTCTCTGAAAGGATAGCATTTAAAATGTGAAGCAACACTCCATTCACTTCGCACAGTGAATTGAAGTGTTGGAAGAGAACGCTTCTCTTTCAGAGAAATGCATGTGAGTTTCTTGTGAATGCTTGAAAGTTGCTCAAGGCACTTTCAAACAAAAGTGATTTTATCTGAAAGTACAGCATTAAGAAAGTGAAGCAACACTCCATTCACTTCGCACAGTGTATTGAAGTGTTGGAACAGACTGCTTCCCTTTCAGAGAAACACATGTGAGTTTCTTCCTAATGCTTGTAAGTAGTTTAAGGCACTTTCAATGGAAAGTGATTTTCTCTGAAAGTACAGCATTTAGAAAGTGAAGTAACATTCCATTCACTTCGCACAGTGAATTGAAGTGTTGGAACAGATTGCTTCTCTTTCAGAGAAACGCATGTGAGTTTCTGGTGAATGCTTGTAAGTAGCTTAAGGCACTTTGAACGGAAAGTGATTTTCATTGAAAGGACAGCATTTAGTAATTGTTACAACACTCCGTTCACTTCGCACAGTGAATTGAAGTGTTAGAACAGACTGCTTCTCTTTCAGAGAAACGCATTGAGTTTCTGTTGAATGAATGCAACATTTGAAGAGCTTAAGGCTCTTTCAAAGGAAAGTGATTTTCTCTGAAAGGACAGCATTTAGAAAGTGAAGCAACACTCCATTCCCTTTGTGCTGTGAATTGAAGTGTTGGAACAGACTGCTTCTCTTTCAGAGAAATGCATGTGAGTTTCTGTTGAATGCTTGTAAGTAGCTTAAGGCACTTTGAAAGAAAAGTGATTTTCTCTGAAAAGACAGCATTTAGAAAGTGAAGCAAAACTCCATTCACTTCCCACAGTGAATTGAAGTGTTGGATCAGTCTGCTTCTCTTTCAGAGAAATGCATGTGAGTTTCTGGTGAATGCTGGTAAGTAGATTAAGGCACTTTCAAAGAAAGTGATTTTCTCTGAAAGGACAGCTTTTAGAAAGTGAGGCAACACTCCATTCACTTTGAACAGTGAATTGAAGTGTTGGAACAGAATGCTTCTCTTTCAGAGAAACGCATGTGAGTTTCTTGTGAACGCTTGAAAGTAGCTTAA
The DNA here is from genome assembly GCF_982192425.1 of Myodes glareolus. Taxonomy (NCBI): domain Eukaryota; kingdom Metazoa; phylum Chordata; class Mammalia; order Rodentia; family Cricetidae; genus Myodes; species Myodes glareolus. Next base: position 123,069 of record NW_028263303.1, read on the forward strand.
GGCACTTTCAAAGGAAAGTGATTTTCTCTGAAAGGACAGCATTTAGAAAGTGAAGCAACACTCCATTCACTTCGCACAGTGAATTGAAGTCTTGGAAGAGAAGGCTTCTCTTTCCGAAAAATGCATGTGAGTTTCTTGTGAATGCTTGAAAGTTGCTTAAGGCACTTTCAAAGAAAAGTGATTTTCTCTGAAAATATAGCATTTTGAAAGTGAAGCAACACTCCATTCACTTTGCACAGTGAATAGAAGTGTTGGAACAGACTGTTTCTCTTTCAGAGAAACGCATGTGAGTTTCTGTTGAATGCTTGCAACATTTGAAGAGCTTAAGGCTCTTTCAAAGGAAAGTGATTTTCTCTGAAAGGACAGCATTTAGAAAGTGAAGCAACACTCCATTCCCTTCGTGAAGTGAATTGAAGTGTTGGAACAGAGTGCTTCCTTTCATAGAAACGCATTATTGTTTCTTCTGAATGCTTGAAAGTTGCTTAAGGCACTTTCAAAGGAAAGTGATTTTCTCTGAAAGGACAGCATTTAGAAAGTGAAGCAACACTCCATTCACTTCGCACAGTGAATTGAAGTGTTGGAAGAGAACGCTTCTCTTTCAGAGAAATGCATGTGAGTTTCTTGTGAATGCTTGAAAGTTGCTTAAGGCACTTTCAAACAAAAGTGATTTTATCTGAAAGTACAGCATTTAGAAAGTGAAGCAACACTCCATTCACTTCGCACAGTGTATTGAAGTGTTGGAACAGACTGCTTCCCTTTCAGAGAAACACATGTGAGTTTCTTCCTAATGCTTGTAAGTAGTTTAAGGCACTTTCAATGGAAAGTGATTTTCTCTGAAAGTACAGCATTTAGAAAGTGAAGTAACATTCCATTCACTTCGCACAGTGAATTGAAGTGTTGGAACAGATTGCTTCTCTTTCAGAGAAACGCAT